>NC_135811.1:54897260-55127949 GCF_964213995.1 Mustelus asterias
GATTTTGGAGCAAGCAGGGAGATGGATTGAGGGCTTGCCCCGTCCGCTCTGCACATTGGCTTTATAACTTTAATATGGAGTAAAAAAACATTTAAATATAAAAAAGGAACACAGCAGCCAATTTGTGCACAGCAGACTCTCAAACAACGATAATTGACCAGCTCATCAGTTTGAGATGTGCCAGAGATCCAAAGATGTGCGGGTTAGGTGGATTGGCCGTGCTAAATTGCCCCTTAGTGTCAGAGAGTTTAGCAGGGGGAATAATAGGGTTACAGGGATAGGGCCTGGGTGGTGGGGTTGTTGGTGCAGACTTGATGGTTTGAATAGCCTCTCTGCACTGTGGGGTGTTTATTAATTGAGGGATGAATATTGGCCAGGACATTGGAGAGAAGTCCCCTGCTCTTCAATGAATTGCCGTGGAGTCTTTGACTTTGATCCGAGATTGCAGATGTTGCCTCAGTTTAATCTGAAAGGATACCGCATCAACAGCGCAGCCACTCCCTCAGGGCCACACTGGAATGCCAGCCTTGATTTTGGTGCTCCTGTCCTGGGGTGAGACTTGAACCCACACCTTCCAGCTCGGGCAAGAGTACTGTCAACTGAGCCACAACTCGTTTACACTTCCGCTTCTTATTGTCTGCCTACCCTAATCCCTCACCCCAAATGTGTGTCGTCTCCAGTAATTGCTAATCCGGTCTATGCAGTGTATGCTGTCTAAAACATGGCACCTGAGGGGAGGAGACCAGGCTGAATTCTGAGCTTTAAAGAATCTCGGACAATCCTTCTGCATTTGCGATCAAAAAATAGGAAGTGCTGTTTGTCGGTGGAATTGGTAGAGTTGGAGCTTGGAAGCGATAAGAATATTTTACAAATGCAATCTGATGTTCTCTCACTGGGTGAGGATAATGTACAATTCTGGGTTGGATAGCTAGTCCTCTAATTATATTCCTGGAAATACATTATGGAGGCACACATGGGAATACTGTTTTCTCCATGGATACTGTTATAACTCTAGGGAAGTGATGGCCTGGTGCTATTATCCCTAGACTATTAATCCAGAAACTCAGCTAATGTCCTGGGGATCCAGATTCAAATCCCACCACGGCAGATGGTGGAATTTGAATTCGATTTTAAAAATCTGGAATTAAGAATCTACTGATGACCATGAAACCATTGTCAATGGGCGGCACGGTAGCACAGTGGTTAGCACTGCTGCTTCACAGCTCCAGGGACCTGGGTTCGATTCCCGGCTTGGGTCACTGTCTGTGTGGAGTTTTCACGTTCTCCTCGTGTCTGCGTGGGTTTCCTCCGGGTGCTCCGGTTTCCTCCCACAGTTCAAAGATGTGCGGGTTAGGTTGATTGGCCATGCTAAAATTGCCCCTTAGTGTCCTGAGATGTGTAGGTTAGAGGGATTAGTGGGTAAAATATGTAGGGGTATGGGGGTAGGGCCTGGGTGGGATTGTGGTCGGTGCAGACTCGATGGGCCAAATGGCCTCTTTCTGTGCTGTAGGGTTTCTATGATTCTATGAATCTATGAATTGTCAGGAAAACCCATCTGGTTCACTAATGTCCTGTAGGGAAGGACATCTGCCATCCTGACCTGGTCTGGCCTACTCCAGAGCCACAGCAGTGTGATTTCAACTGCCCTCAAAGGGCAACTAGGGATGGGCAATAAATGCTGGCCAGTCAGCGATGCCCATGCCCCACCAATCAATAAAAAAATCTCTTTTCTGCTCCTTTGGATGAAATGCCTTTTCTTCTCCTCCGAACCATTCCCAGCTCCTTGCACTAAACTGCCTCTCCAACACAACACAATTGTTTTAGGAAGTCCCAGATTTGCAGGGAAGAGGATTGGTGAAGTTTGTTTGTGCATGTCCTACCCTGATGTGGCTCTACTCTCTGATGCTGCAGCGGTGAATTCACCATGTTGTACTCCTCTTCTGTCTCGGCCCTAAGAGGATGCTGCTGACCATGGATTTCCATTGGATTGGCAATGTAGTGTGGTGGTTTGCCATTGCCTTCCCGCACTTATCAGCTGCTGGCAGCGTACTGGAAAGATTTACTGGCTGCTGACAATTGCACTGCTTGGCCACATCATGAAAGCGTCCTCCATTGCCATCAAATCCTGAAGTGGGATGAACCCAGAGATGGGGATGCTACCTACTGTGCCACAAGGCCTCCAATCACAATATTCTGGTTCTGTAAATAGGTTACACTGTTGTGACCCAATCTCTGAGATGGTGATAGGTATGAGTGGAGATGTTCTGGTATTAAATGGTGTAATTAGGTGGAATCCTGTTTGGAGCAGTTCTGTGGTAAACTCTCATCTTAGAGGTTTGGGTAAGTCAGTTGGAAAACAGGGCAGTTCGATTTTTAACTTTATCACCGGTGATATTGGGCACAAGGACAAAGCAATATAGAAAAAGACCAAAGAGTTGGCCCTTTCTCTTCTTTCTCTATTGTCCCTCAGTGTGTGTGTTTATTATCCGAGTCTTGTCAAACTGCATGTGTTACCATGTCAAGCAGACTAATCTTGCCACCAAGAAACGTTTCAACTTGATTATTTCCTGACCAGGAGAAATCGGAGACAGCCTGCTTAGGACCACGGTTTTCCAGTGAATGTGCTGTCAATATCTAGTCCCGGAGTCAGTTTGGTATTACTGCTACCGTAAACTTGACATCTCCAGGTGTGATAGCTGGCAGAGGCTCATTTTTAAATGTTGTTTGGTCTGACGTGCAACTAAACCTCGAAAGCTCCCTATGTGGTTACAAATACATGTATGTGAGAGTGGACCCAACATTTCCACACCATGAATCACCATCACACCGCAAAGACAAAATGGCACATGATCAATGATGCTCTGCATCTGCAGTTGGTGGAACCAGCATCCAATGGTAGGCCCGTGAAAGGGTCAGGAGGATGAAGGCGGTGTATAATCTTGTGCTGAATTGTATCGTTCACTGCGCTGGAGGGGTTCCACCTGGTGAGAGCGCAAATGTGTGCATCTCACTTCCCTAATGTTGGTGTTTCGGGAGTCGGAAGGACAGTTAAGGTCCCCCGAGTTCAACTGGGGTTGAAGACAATGCAACTGTGAGCAGAGGAGTGGAACCAAGTCGGCCTCGTGGTGGGCATTCTGATATCAGAGCCAGGCAGGTCCACGATGTTCGGGGCCTCTGCGATGGTTGACCCACAATCTGGGCTCATTGACAGGAGGGTTAGGATTGCCACCATCAGATAAAGCTATCCCTGAATTTCCGATTGGATGGGATGAACTTGGCTGGACAAGCAGCGGTCTGTCTTGGTAAACTGTGCCTCACCGTCTTTCACCAATATGGTGGGTTGGTGGGGGCGGGGCGGGGGGGGGATTGTTTACCATTAGGGGCCAAAACAAAACTCCTGATCTGATCTGCGTTTCTCTCCCTGTTCCCCAAACCAGGGCACAGTTTGTGTGCGCCACTGCCCTGTCTGGATGGGGGCATTGGGTCCGGGGTGTACTGAGAGCAGAGTGTGTTCTGCCAGTGGCTGCTTGCAGAGGAAATGAATCCACTGGTTACAGTGACCAAACAGCTGTGTTTTATTACATGGAATTTTCATGTGGTTTTAGGGATGGTTTTGGCTGGGTTTCCATTGGAAAGCCTTGCTGATACTCTACTGAAGACAACTGGATCAAACCCGAAACGTTAACTGCAGTTTAAAAACAGCCAGATTGCATCTTCCAAGTTACTGTTCACTCCTGCAGCACGTCCGAATCTGCCTTGATGTTAATAATGAGTGGAAACGCAGGAAGGTCAGGAATATACTGCATTTCCATTGAGAATCATGATGTGGAGATGTCGGCGTTGGACTGGGGTGAACACAGTAAGAGTTTTAACACCAGGTTAAAGTCCAACAGGTTTATTTGCTACCAAATAAACCTGTTGGACTTTAACCTGGTGTTGTTAAAACTCTTACTGTTTCCATTGAGGACAGGGGCGTGTTTTGCACTTGTTGCTCATTGATCATCGTTGTATTGAGCAGGTTTCATTTTGGGAGGTGGGTTAAGAATGGTTTGTTGGGAGAGTGGACGTCCTTGGTCAGTTGGGATTTGGGGCTTTAGCAGTAAGTGGTGTTCTCTTCGTCTAGTTTTGTCCTGGTTCAACAGACACATGTGCACAATGTTCAGCTAAGTAGGCTGATGTGCAACCTCAGCTTAATGGGAGACCTGCTCACTTCTGCATCAGAAGGTTGTGGGTTCGAACCCCACTCCAGAGTCTGGAGCACATACTCGCGGCTGACACTCCTGTGCAGAACCTGAGGGAGTGTCGCACTGTCTGAGATGCTGTCTTTTGGGTCAGATGTTGGACTGAGATTCCATGACACTAGTCAAAGAATAATAACGGAGTTCTCCTCAGTGTTCCACAGAGGAGCTGTTCCTTTACCGACCTCGCTTAAAATAGATTATCAAGTCATTACCTCACAACTATTGTGGGGCATTATCAAGTGCAAATTAGCTGCTGCCTTTCCTACAAGACAACAGTGACCACACTTCAGAAGTATTTCATTGGCTTGAAAGCATTTGGAATGTTCTATGGTCCCAAAGCACTAGACACGCAAAACAAGACTTTATTTTTCCTTTCACTTTGTTCGCCAAACTCTTCTGAATGGGATTATACAGGTCACAGTTCATGGAAAGATTATACAGTTAACTTATTTATAACATGGAACAGACATGAGGAGCTGACTAGCCACTCCAGTTTATAATAAGCTTCAGAGAGGCTGGAGAGGTGGCACAGTGGTTAGCACTGCTGCCTCTCAGCGCCAGGGACCCGGGTCCGATTCCCGGCTTGGGTCACTGTCTGCGCGGAGTCTGCACGTACTCCCTGTGTCTGCATGGGTTTCCTCCCACAGTCCGAAAAACATGCTGGTTAGGTGCATTGGCCGTGCTAAATTCTCCCTCAGTGTACCCGAACAGGCGCCTGAGTGTGGCGACTAGGGGATTTTCACGGTAACTTCATTGCAGCATTAATGTAAGCCTACTTGTGACAATGATAAATAAGCTTTAAAGTTATTGAAATGGATGCCAGTCACATCGTGTGGAACTAAACCAACATTGCAACAACGTCTCGTATTCCCTACTTAAACATCACAGTACCTCTGATCTCCGGCACCTCTGATCTCCAGTGGCTCAGTGAGTGAATGAACTCCAGGAACATTCTAGATGGGTCCATGCTGGGTGGCTGCAGGTGGCATTGTAGCTGACCAGGGCTTCGCTCCTCATGGCTATTGGTGGATTCTGGCTGGGAGGTGTGTCTTTAGAGGATGTAGGGTCGGCAGAGGATTGGGTGATGTGGCGATGCCCCTCATGACTGAGTGACTGCCAGCAGTCATGTGTTAGCGTGAATACTGAGGGACTGAGCTCAGGTTCTGGAGGGGACTACGGTGCAGAAAACATCGATGCCAAGGGGAAGCGGGAACATTGTCTCCAAATGCTCCATTTGACCCACACAGGAGAGAATTGAGCAGTTGACACACTGTATAAATATGTTGTACCGTGCAAATGACAAGTACTCAAATTTAGTCATGTAATGTATGATAGGTTGGAACCACTTAGATTGCTCAGTGTTATCTCAGACGTTCAACTAAACACATATGTTGTGTTCGAAGTGTTTGGTGCATTTTCAGTTATACCCGGAACTCCTTCCTCATAATTCATGCCACTCAACTTAAGCCACGTGGCATCGATGGAATTGATGGGATTCACTGAGAGAATCAAATGTCTTGGGGGTAAGGTGGGGAAAGTGGAGTTGAAGATTATTGTATCCGTTCAGTCATGATCTCATTGAATGGTGGAGCAGACTTGATGGGCTGAATGGCCTCCTTCTGTTCCTGCCCCTTCTGGTCCTATGATGCTAAACTGACCAACATGGACTCTCACCCTCACGCTCACCCTCAGCTCAAACTCACTCATTGGGATGATCACTGCGCTGTGCAGTGTTACACAGTGATGGTTCAGGATGACAGTAGCTTTACTCTGGAGTGGCATTCCCCTCTGCAGAATCATGTTATCTGAATGAGGAGAGGATCTGTCTGATGATGCAGTAGGAAGGCTATAAATCTTTCTGGGACTGCCAGCATCAGTTGTTAAATGGTGTCCTGTGCATAGAATTAAATTATTGATTATTATCAAGGGATCCACCCCTTACCCCCACAGCCTTCCACCTGCATCAGATTCACCCCGCTCTCACCAGCTCTGTACCCGTCCTGCTCTCGCCCACAACCCCCACTCTCAAGAGCTACCTCCCTTCTCGCTCTCAGTAGAACACTCCCCCCGCACAGTCGCAGTGCCCCTTATTTCCTCTTGAACCGATTGCCCTGTTACCAAGCTTGCTTCTCAAACTTATCATTTTGATGCCAACCTGCCACCAAGTTGAAAACCTCGTGCCCTCCGCCCTGCCCCGCCTCATGCCCTCTGCCCTGCCCTGCCTCGTGCCCTCCGCCCTGCCCCGCCTCGTGCCCTCCGCCCTGCCCCGCCTCGTGCCCTCCGCCCTGCCCCGCCTCGTGCCCTCCGCCCTGCCCCGCCTCGTGCCCTCCGCCCTGCCCCGCCTCGTGCCCTCTGCCCTGCCCTGCCTCGTGCCCTCCGCCCTGCCCCGCCTCATGCCCTCTGCCCTGCCCTGCCTCGTGCCCTCCGCCCTGCCCCGCCTCGTGCCCTCCGCCCTGCCCCGCCTCGTGCCCTCCGCCCTGCCCCGCCTCGTGCCCTCCGCCCTGCCCCGCCTCGTGCCCTCCGCCCTGCCCCGCCTCGTGCCCTCCGCCCTGCCCCGCCTCGTGCCCTCCGCCCTGCCCCGCCTCGTGCCCTCCGCCCTGCCCCGCCTCGTGCCCTCCGCCCTGCCCCGCCTCGTGCTCTCCGCCCTGCCCCGCCTCGTGCCCTCCGCCCTGCCCCGCCTCGTGCCCTCCGCCTTGCCCCGCCTCGTGCCCTCCGCCTTGCCCCGCCTCGTGCCCTCCGCCCTGCCCCGCCTCGTGCCCTCCGCCCTGCCCCGCCTCGTGCCCTCCGCCCTGCCCCGCCTCGTGCCCTCCGCCCTGCCCCGCCTCGTGCCCTCCGCCCTGCCCCGCCTCGTGCCCTCCGCCCTGCCCCGCCTCGTGCCCTCCGCCCTGCCCCGCCTCGTGCCCTCCGCCCTGCCCCGCCTCGTGCCCTCCGCCCTGCCCCGCCTCGTGCCCTCCGCCCTGCCCCGCCTCGTGCCCTCCGCCCTGCCCCGCCTCGTGCCCTCCGCCCTGCCCCGCCTCGTGCCCTCCGCCCTGCCCCGCCTCGTGCCCTCCGCCCTGCCCCGCCTCGTGCCCTCCGCCCTGCCCCGCCTCGTGCCCTCCGCCCTGCCCCGCCTCGTGCCCTCCGCCCTGCCCCGCCTCGTGCCCTCCGCCCTGCCCCGCCTCGTGCCCTCCGCCCTGCCCCGCCTCGTGCCCTCCGCCCTGCCCCGCCTCGTGCCCTCCGCCCTGCCCCGCCTCGTGCCCTCCGCCCTGCCCCGCCTCGTGCCCTCCGCCCTGCCCCGCCTCGTGCCCTCCGCCCTGCCCCGCCTCGTGCCCTCCGCCCTGCCCCGCCTCGTGCCCTCCGCCCTGCCCCGCCTCGTGCCCTCCGCCCTGCCCCGCCTCGTGCCCTCCGCCCTGCCCCGCCTCGTGCCCTCCGCCCTGCCCCGCCTCGTGCCCTCCGCCCTGCCCCGCCTCGTGCCCTCCGCCCTGCCCCGCCTCGTGCCCTCCGCCCTGCCCCGCCTCGTGCCCTCCGCCCTGCCCCGCCTCGTGCCCTCCGCCCTGCCCCGCCTCGTGCCCTCCGCCCTGCCCCGCCTCGTGCCCTCCGCCCTGCCCCGCCTCGTGCCCTCCGCCCTGCCCCGCCTCGTGCCCTCCGCCCTGCCCCGCCTCGTGCCCTCCGCCCTGCCCCGCCTCGTGCCCTCCGCCCTGCCCCGCCTCGTGCCCTCCGCCCTGCCCCGCCTCGTGCCCTCCGCCCTGCCCCGCCTCGTGCCCTCCGCCCTGCCCCGCCTCGTGCCCTCCGCCCTGCCCCGTGCCCTCCGCCCTGCCCCGTGCCCTCCGCCCTGCCCCGCCTCGTGCCCTCCGCCCTGCCCCGCCTCGTGCCCTCCGCCCTGCCCCGCCTCGTGCCCTCCGCCCTGCCCCGCCTCGTGCCCTCCGCCCTGCCCCGCCTCGTGCCCTCCGCCCTGCCCCGCCTCGTGCCCTCCGCCCTGCCCCGCCTCGTGCCCTCCGCCCTGCCCCGCCTCGTGCCCTCCGCCCTGCCCCGCCTCGTGCCCTCCGCCCTGCCCCGCCTCGTGCCCTCCGCCCTGCCCCGCCTCGTGCCCTCCGCCCTGCCCCGCCTCGTGCCCTCCGCCCTGCCCCGCCTCGTGCCCTCCGCCCTGCCCCGCCTCGTGCCCTCCGCCCTGCCCCGCCTCGTGCCCTCCGCCCTGCCCCGCCTCGTGCCCTCCGCCCTGCCCCGCCTCGTGCCCTCCGCCCTGCCCCGCCTCGTGCCCTCCGCCCTGCCCCGCCTCGTGCCCTCCGCCCTGCCCCGCCTCGTGCCCTCCGCCCTGCCCCGCCTCGTGCCCTCCGCCCTGCCCCGCCTCGTGCCCTCCGCCCTGCCCCGCCTCGTGCCCTCCGCCCTGCCCCGCCTCGTGCCCTCCGCCGCCCCGCCTCGTGCCCTCCGCCCCGCCTCGTGCCCTCCGCCCCGCCTCGTGCCCTCCGCCCCGCCTCGTGCCCTCCGCCCCGCCTCGTGCCCTCCGCCCCGCCTCGTGCCCTCCGCCCCGCCTCGTGCCCTCCGCCCCGCCTCGTGCCCTCCGCCCCGCCTCGTGCCCTCCGCCCCGCCTCGTGCCCTCCGCCCCGCCTCGTGCCCTCCGCCCCGCCTCGTGCCCTCCGCCCCGCCTCGTGCCCTCCGCCCCGCCTCGTGCCCTCCGCCCCGCCTCGTGCCCTCCGCCCCGCCTCGTGCCCTCCGCCCCGCCTCGTGCCCTCCGCCCCGCCTCGTGCCCTCCGCCCCGCCTCGTGCCCTCCGCCCCGCCTCGTGCCCTCCGCCCCGCCTCGTGCCCTCCGCCCCGCCTCGTGCCCTCCGCCCCGCCTCGTGCCCTCCGCCCCGCCTCGTGCCCTCCGCCCCGCCTCGTGCCCTCCGCCCCGCCTCGTGCCCTCCGCCCCGCCTCGTGCCCTCCGCCCCGCCTCGTGCCCTCCGCCCCGCCTCGTGCCCTCCGCCCCGCCTCGTGCCCTCCGCCCCGCCTCGTGCCCTCCGCCCCGCCTCGTGCCCTCCGCCCCGCCTCGTGCCCTCCGCCCCGCCTCGTGCCCTCCGCCCCGCCTCGTGCCCTCCGCCCCGCCTCGTGCCCTCCGCCCCGCCTCGTGCCCTCCGCCCCGCCTCGTGCCCTCCGCCCCGCCTCGTGCCCTCCGCCCCGCCTCGTGCCCTCCGCCCCGCCTCGTGCCCTCCGCCCCGCCTCGTGCCCTCCGCCCCGCCTCGTGCCCTCCGCCCCGCCTCGTGCCCTCCGCCCCGCCTCGTGCCCTCCGCCCCGCCTCGTGCCCTCCGCCCCGCCTCGTGCCCTCCGCCCCGCCTCGTGCCCTCCGCCCCGCCTCGTGCCCTCCGCCCCGCCTCGTGCCCTCCGCCCCGCCTCGTGCCCTCCGCCCCGCCTCGTGCCCTCCGCCCCGCCTCGTGCCCTCCGCCCCGCCTCGTGCCCTCCGCCCCGCCTCGTGCCCTCCGCCCCGCCTCGTGCCCTCCGCCCCGCCTCGTGCCCTCCGCCCCGCCTCGTGCCCTCCGCCCCGCCTCGTGCCCTCCGCCCCGCCTCGTGCCCTCCGCCCCGCCTCGTGCCCTCCGCCCCGCCTCGTGCCCTCCGCCCCGCCTCGTGCCCTCCGCCCCGCCTCGTGCCCTCCGCCCCGCCTCGTGCCCTCCGCCCCGCCTCGTGCCCTCCGCCCCGCCTCGTGCCCTCCGCCCCGCCTCGTGCCCTCCGCCCCGCCTCGTGCCCTCCGCCCCGCCTCGTGCCCTCCGCCCCGCCTCGTGCCCTCCGCCCCGCCTCGTGCCCTCCGCCCCGCCTCGTGCCCTCCGCCCCGCCTCGTGCCCTCCGCCCCGCCTCGTGCCCTCCGCCCCGCCTCGTGCCCTCCGCCCCGCCTCGTGCCCTCCGCCCCGCCTCGTGCCCTCCGCCCCGCCTCGTGCCCTCCGCCCCGCCTCGTGCCCTCCGCCCCGCCTCGTGCCCTCCGCCCCGCCTCGTGCCCTCCGCCCCGCCTCGTGCCCTCCGCCCCGCCTCGTGCCCTCCGCCCCGCCTCGTGCCCTCCGCCCCGCCTCGTGCCCTCCGCCCCGCCTCGTGCCCTCCGCCCCGCCTCGTGCCCTCCGCCCCGCCTCGTGCCCTCCGCCCCGCCTCGTGCCCTCCGCCCCGCCTCGTGCCCTCCGCCCCGCCTCGTGCCCTCCGCCCCGCCTCGTGCCCTCCGCCCCGCCTCGTGCCCTCCGCCCCGCCTCGTGCCCTCCGCCCCGCCTCGTGCCCTCCGCCCCGCCTCGTGCCCTCCGCCCCGCCTCGTGCCCTCCGCCCCGCCTCGTGCCCTCCGCCCCGCCTCGTGCCCTCCGCCCCGCCTCGTGCCCTCCGCCCCGCCTCGTGCCCTCCGCCCCGCCTCGTGCCCTCCGCCCCGCCTCGTGCCCTCCGCCCCGCCTCGTGCCCTCCGCCCCGCCTCGTGCCCTCCGCCCCGCCTCGTGCCCTCCGCCCCGCCTCGTGCCCTCCGCCCCGCCTCGTGCCCTCCGCCCCGCCTCGTGCCCTCCGCCCCGCCTCGTGCCCTCCGCCCCGCCTCGTGCCCTCCGCCCCGCCTCGTGCCCTCCGCCCCGCCTCGTGCCCTCCGCCCCGCCTCGTGCCCTCCGCCCCGCCTCGTGCCCTCCGCCCCGCCTCGTGCCCTCCGCCCCGCCTCGTGCCCTCCGCCCCGCCTCGTGCCCTCCGCCCCGCCTCGTGCCCTCCGCCCCGCCTCGTGCCCTCCGCCCCGCCTCGTGCCCTCCGCCCCGCCTCGTGCCCTCCGCCCCGCCTCGTGCCCTCCGCCCCGCCTCGTGCCCTCCGCCCCGCCTCGTGCCCTCCGCCCCGCCTCGTGCCCTCCGCCCCGCCTCGTGCCCTCCGCCCCGCCTCGTGCCCTCCGCCCCGCCTCGTGCCCTCCGCCCCGCCTCGTGCCCTCCGCCCCGCCTCGTGCCCTCCGCCCCGCCTCGTGCCCTCCGCCCCGCCTCGTGCCCTCCGCCCCGCCTCGTGCCCTCCGCCCCGCCTCGTGCCCTCCGCCCCGCCTCGTGCCCTCCGCCCCGCCTCGTGCCCTCCGCCCCGCCTCGTGCCCTCCGCCCCGCCTCGTGCCCTCCGCCCCGCCTCGTGCCCTCCGCCCCGCCTCGTGCCCTCCGCCCCGCCTCGTGCCCTCCGCCCCGCCTCGTGCCCTCCGCCCCGCCTCGTGCCCTCCGCCCCGCCTCGTGCCCTCCGCCCCGCCTCGTGCCCTCCGCCCCGCCTCGTGCCCTCCGCCCCGCCTCGTGCCCTCCGCCCCGCCTCGTGCCCTCCGCCCCGCCTCGTGCCCTCCGCCCCGCCTCGTGCCCTCCGCCCCGCCTCGTGCCCTCCGCCCCGCCTCGTGCCCTCCGCCCCGCCTCGTGCCCTCCGCCCCGCCTCGTGCCCTCCGCCCCGCCTCGTGCCCTCCGCCCCGCCTCGTGCCCTCCGCCCCGCCTCGTGCCCTCCGCCCCGCCTCGTGCCCTCCGCCCCGCCTCGTGCCCTCCGCCCCGCCTCGTGCCCTCCGCCCCGCCTCGTGCCCTCCGCCCCGCCTCGTGCCCTCCGCCCCGCCTCGTGCCCTCCGCCCCGCCTCGTGCCCTCCGCCCCGCCTCGTGCCCTCCGCCCCGCCTCGTGCCCTCCGCCCCGCCTCGTGCCCTCCGCCCCGCCTCGTGCCCTCCGCCCCGCCTCGTGCCCTCCGCCCCGCCTCGTGCCCTCCGCCCCGCCTCGTGCCCTCCGCCCCGCCTCGTGCCCTCCGCCCCGCCTCGTGCCCTCCGCCCCGCCTCGTGCCCTCCGCCCCGCCTCGTGCCCTCCGCCCCGCCTCGTGCCCTCCGCCCCGCCTCGTGCCCTCCGCCCCGCCTCGTGCCCTCCGCCCCGCCTCGTGCCCTCCGCCCCGCCTCGTGCCCTCCGCCCCGCCTCGTGCCCTCCGCCCCGCCTCGTGCCCTCCGCCCCGCCTCGTGCCCTCCGCCCCGCCTCGTGCCCTCCGCCCCGCCTCGTGCCCTCCGCCCCGCCTCGTGCCCTCCGCCCCGCCTCGTGCCCTCCGCCCCGCCTCGTGCCCTCCGCCCCGCCTCGTGCCCTCCGCCCCGCCTCGTGCCCTCCGCCCCGCCTCGTGCCCTCCGCCCCGCCTCGTGCCCTCCGCCCCGCCTCGTGCCCTCCGCCCCGCCTCGTGCCCTCCGCCCCGCCTCGTGCCCTCCGCCCCGCCTCGTGCCCTCCGCCCCGCCTCGTGCCCTCCGCCCCGCCTCGTGCCCTCCGCCCCGCCTCGTGCCCTCCGCCCCGCCTCGTGCCCTCCGCCCCGCCTCGTGCCCTCCGCCCCGCCTCGTGCCCTCCGCCCCGCCTCGTGCCCTCCGCCCCGCCTCGTGCCCTCCGCCCCGCCTCGTGCCCTCCGCCCCGCCTCGTGCCCTCCGCCCCGCCTCGTGCCCTCCGCCCCGCCTCGTGCCCTCCGCCCCGCCTCGTGCCCTCCGCCCCGCCTCGTGCCCTCCGCCCCGCCTCGTGCCCTCCGCCCCGCCTCGTGCCCTCCGCCCCGCCTCGTGCCCTCCGCCCCGCCTCGTGCCCTCTGCCCTGCCCCGCCTCGTGCCCTCTGCCCTGCCCCGCCTCGTGCCCTCTGCCCTGCCCCGCCTCGTGCCCTCTGCCCTGCCCCGCCTCGTGCCCTCTGCCCTGCCCCGCCTCGTGCCCTCTGCCCTGCCCCGCCTCGTGCCCTCCGCCCTGCCCCGCCTCGTGCCCTCCGCCCTGCCCCGGGTCACGCCAAGGGTCACGTGCGGGGTCAGAATTAATGTTTCCAATTATGCATTTAATTCTATGATGAATTCTTATTGCTAATGGGTCACAGACATCAGTTTAGTTGATAATTGTGGGGGAGGGGAGCAGCTCAATTACCTTGGGGTGACTAATCTAAATTAGTTTTCTGATCATTCAAAGCCCTCATCTCTGAGTCATTCAAATTCATGGTTGGAGAAGGAGCTGCCTTGGAGGTAAAAGATAATACCTTGGCGTAATTATTTTTCTTGTTAAGGTTGTTTTGAACACTTATTAGTTCCTGGTTATTGGACAGTCACTTTGTGGTGATTGTCCCTGTAAGGATCAATCTGCAGAGTAAGAGTCATGTACCCGGGGAACCAGGGTGGGGGAATCACCCTGATAAGCGTGGGCTTCTGTACTCGGAGTCATCTCGGGAGCTGGTTGCAGCCACGAGGCTGCAAGCCTCTGTATAGTTTTAACCTGTAAATAAACAAGTTGTGTTTCTTTAAACTAGTGAACGAGCATCTTTAAACACTTGATTTCTCGATTTGATTTGGAAACAAACTTTCCCTGTTCAATTCAAAGGATGTGTCGCCGCCTTGTGTTTTCTGGAGTGAGGTTGTGTCAGTGAGTAATGCCACAGTTTTAATACTCTGAGCGCTGTATTGGAATCATGGAGATGAGCGAATATAATCTTAAAGTTATTGCCAAGCAAAGCAAATTTCCACCCAAAGGGCATCAACATCTGTAATACTCTTCCCCAAAAAGCTATGAATGTCAGGGGGCGACTGGAGCTTTGAAAAGTGATAGATTTTTGTTGGTAAGGATATCGGAGGTTATGGGACAAAGGCAGCTAAATAGTGTTGAGGTAGAGATACATCACAATCTAAGTGAATGGTGGAGGGGCTGAATGGCCTACTCCTTTCCCTATGACGTTTGTTATAAACCAGTTTCTTAATGGTATCTTCAGGAATGTTTGTACATTATCATTTTGAGGGAGGCAATGGCATTGTCGCTGGACTAATAATCCAGAGACACAGGGCAATGTGCTGGGGACCCTGGGTTCGAATCCCACCATGGCAGATGGAATTTGAATTCAATAAAAATCTGGAATTAAAAGTCTAATGACCATGAAACCGTTGTCGGTTGTTGTAAAAACTTATCTGGTTCACTAATGTACTTTAGGGAAGGAAATCTGTTGTCGTTACCTGGTCTGGCCTACACGTGACTCCCGACCCACAGCGATGTGGTTGACTGTTAAATGCCCTCAGGGATGGGCAATAAATGCTGGCCCAGCCAGTGACGCCCACATCCCATGGACGGATAAGAAACAAGGACAGGTCGAAAGGGTAGCCGATGAATGCATTTTGTCGAGTGTAAACTGATAAACCAATTTAAGAATCTGTCTCTGGATTTAATCTCCTGTTTACTGTGTGTGATTTTGTGTGAAAAATTATCACAAAGTGTTAAAACTTCCACTTCCACTGGAAATTTTTGCAAACTGCATTGTTTTTAAAATTCAGCCAGATTCGTTTACTGATTTCGACATAAATCTGTACTCGAGTGACAGAGATTGACTTTCCTAACCAGTACACCGCTCTAATTCATTTCATAGTGATTGAAGCATTTAAGAAAGAGGGGTTGAAGGCAACTGGAATAAAGGTGATATGGGAACAGTGGTGGGTGCACAGAATTAGGGCTACTGCTCTTTTGGAGGATAGATGCTTTCATGATTGTAGCTATTGAAATTAACGTTTCAGAAATCATTGGCTGCGTGTGACAAATCTCTCTCAGGTAGCTGGTGAGCTCCCCTGGCAGAAGTGTGGACTTGTCAAAGGTAACATTAAACAAAGCACAGTACAGCACAGGAACAGGCCCTTCGGCCCACCAAGCCTGCGCCGATCCTAATCCTTATTTAGACCCACTATTTATTGCTCATACACGGTTTCTGTTCTCTGTCCGCCTCCTGTTCGTCTGCCTATCAAGATACACCTTGGCCGTTGCTAACGTGCGCGCTTCCACCATCTCAACTGGCAGTGCGTTCCAGGCATCCACCACCCTCTGTGTGAAAAGCTTTCCCCACGCATCACCCCTAAACTTTCCACCTCTCATCTTGAAACTGTGCGCTCTTGCAGCTGACCTTCCCACCCTGGGAAAAAGCCTCTGACTATCCACCCTATCTATGCCTCTCATAATATTGTAGACCTCTCCCAGGTCGCCCCTCAGTCTCTGACTTTCCAGTGAAAACAATCCGAGTTTATGCAACCTCTCCTCAAACCTAAAACCCTGCAGACCAGGCAACGTCCCGGCAAACCTTCTTTGCGCTCTCTCCAAAGCATCCACTTTCAGGGATCTGTGGACCTATATGTCCAAGTCTGACTGAGATCCTACACAAGGGAGGACATAGGCTTTGCAAGAAACTGCTGGGCTTCAAGTTGTACAGGCCAGCTTCTCAAAGTGGCTTTCCTTTGGCTAGACCTGTTACACAACCAGTTCTTGTCATCCTGTTGGTGTGTGTCACGTTGGAGCACCAATCGAGTGAGAGAATATTGCCAAAACCTAACGTGTCCATCAAATCCATTACAACTCGCTGCACGACACCAGTCTCATTCTTTAGACAAATGTTTGTGGGTTATTGGAATGTTGAGAAGTCAAGCTTTTGGAGACGCAGAAAACAGCCACTTAAATAGCATGAATTACAACAGTGCCAAGGAATTATTACTCATTGCCACATCACAAAGAACATTTGGCTATTAATCGGCATTTGCGTCTGTTTTTAAGAAAAATGTATTTTCAAAATTCCTTACTTTATACATTAGGCAGCTAGCCAACTAAAGGGCTGTTGTTCTCATGCGGTCCACTGTAAGAATGAGGGTGCAATGTTGATACTAGTAAACAAACTGCTGCTATTGTTCAAAGCACAACTGCATGCTAGGGTACACCAAATCCCAAGAGCAAAGCTTGAAGCACCTTTGATTTGATTTATTATTGTCATCTTTATTGCGATACAGTGAAAAGTATTGTTTCTTAGACAAAGCATACCATTGATAGAGAAGGAAATGAGAGAGTGCAGCATGTAATGTTACAGTCATAGCTAGGGTGTAGAGAAAGATTAACTTAATAGGTAGAGGTAAGAGGTAGGTCTATTCAAAAGTCTGATAGCAACAGGGAAGAAACTGTTCTTGAGTCGGTTGGTACGTGACCTCAGACTTTTGTATCTTTTTCCCCATGGAAGAAGGTGGAAGAGAGAGTGTCCGCGGTGCGTGGGGTCTTTGATTATGTTGGCTGCTTTCCTGAGACGCGTGATGGACTGGGTTTCATTCATGACCCTTTGTAATTTCTTGCAGTCTTGGTCAGAGCAGGAGCCATACCAAGCTGTGATACATCTGGAAAGGATGCTTTCTATGGTGCACCTGTAAAAATTGGTGGGCATCGTGTGGACATGTCGAATTTCCTTCGCCTCCTGAAAAAGTAGAGGCGTCGGTGGGCTTTCTTAACTATGGAGTCAGCGTGGAAGGACCAGGACAGATGGTTGGTGATCTGGACACCGAGAAACCATCGACCATTTCCACTTCATCCCCTGCTCTTCACTGTACCATGTGAGGAAAGATGTGAAAACGCAAGACAATTGTCGCTGACATCATTGTGAGGGCTTTAGAACAAAAAAAGTGTTTATTAAGCAACAAACTACACAAGAAAGTCAACTAGAAATACAGTCAGTGAACTCAATGGCTATGCATAGTATCCCTATCCAGTACAAATCCTTTTATTTCCTTAACTTCAGAGCTAATCTTCCCCCAAACAACATCCTATGAGTTTTTAAAACCATATGCAAAATCCAGCAATAGTTACCACACCGGGCACTCGGATCCTTCAGGATTGTTTCTTACGTGGGGTAGAACAGCTGATTATTCAAACAAGCTTTTCTACAGATGCAGTTTGCTGGGAGTTCAGTCTTTCCCTGCTGGGGGCTTTGTTCCCAAAACAGCTAACTTGCGTAGGTTGAAAACTGCTTCTGATATATCGGCTTCCCTTTTACTCTTTGTTTATCTGTACTAACCTCCTCAGGGGTCACTCTTAATTACCTTCAGAATTTAATTGTAAAATTCACACCTTGGCTCCTCTGAATTTCTAACATCTACTCAAACCCCTTGACATTCTATTCTCCATCAATACAAAGTTGCCATAGGTAAATATCTGCTTAGTGTTGCTAGGCCTATCAACATATCAAAAGCGTGAGTTCCATCAACCTGTCTTTACTACTCCACAGCTTCCATTTTAAAATAATTCTTTAACAGCAGAACACATTCCCAAATAGTGGACTCCTTGATTTTTCTTGTATCATGATCATTGTCTGCACCGTGGCACAGTGGTTAACATTGCTGCTTCATAGCGCCAGGGACCCGGGTTCGATTCTGGCCTGCATGTTCTCCCCATGTCTGCAAACATTCCTTCATACAAAGAATCGCGGAAATCTGGAGCTATCTCCCAAATAAAGGCTTGAGCGACAATTGAAAACGTCAAAATTTGAGATTGATAGATTGATGTTGGACAAGAATATTAAGGGATATGAAAGCAAGGTAGGTAGATGAAGTTGAGATACAGATCAGTCATGATCTAATTGAATGGGAGAGCAAACCCGAGAGACTGACTGGCTTCCTGTCCAAATGTTCCTTCCCATGTTCTGAACTCGTTCTGGTGAAAGTAAGTGGCTTGGTGTCTTTTGGCTGTCTAAGGAACTTCTGACAGGCAGGTTTATTACTGAGATCAAACAATGCACTTTCACCCCATCCCCTCTCCAGCTAATTAAACCTGTGTTTTGTTGAAAAATAAAATGAAAGAGCAAAGTATTTGATGTGAACAGGATGTTCTCTTCAGATGACTTGTTCAGTCAGGTTTAGGGTACATTTCGGAGAAAATGGTGTTAAATGAATCTGAACCAATGGAAAATGGCCCCAATTGGTGTATTGATACAAGGCACTCAACTGGCAGTTATGTTTTTCCAGTTCATTAACACAAACTGATTGATTTGAAAGAAAGAGCTTGTTCTTTGTTTATTTGTGGTCAGCCCATTGTTTGAACTGCTTTGTCCTGAAAGAGTGGAACTGTTGTGAAGTGGAGATGTCCAATCGAGGTGGACGTCAATGCCCAAGGAGATGAGCACTTCTAGTCGGACTGTGTCCATTAGTAACTACAACCATCCCAAGCCTGAGTTTCCTCTTGGGCTGTGTTGACCCTCAGCTGCGGAGTGCCTCAAGGCCTGTCGCAACATGGAAGGCGCTGTGCAAACATCAATGGCTCAAGACTTGGCTTTGGTGTGGTGGAGTAATCGATGCAGGGCCACTAGAAGTCCTCTCACCGCCGCAGCTCGAGTCTGATTCTCAGCCAGACACTGGCCGTTCGATTCCACAAGGGAATGCGATCCCTTTCCAAAAGGGGAAACAGAATTGCAGGGCTACAGGGGAAAGGCAGAGGAATGGCAACCTGCTAGTTGCTACTTCAGAGAGGCCATCACAGGCAGGATGGGCCAAATGGCCACCTTCTGTGTGGTAAACATTCTATGATTCAATGAAATCCAATGCTTGTGCAAAACCAACTTTTTGCCAATGGTTTAATCCAAGTCTTTACCAATTGTGCTTTTCATGAGGTTGAATTTCTCCTGGATGCTGAGGCCAGTCTTTCCTTCCTTCCTTCCCCACCATTCTTTCCTCTTGTTACCATGAATACTGTTCACAGGTTAGTGCCGAGTCCCCCACAAGGACAAGCTGCAGAGTAAGGAACTCCAAATTATTAAATAAAGCAGTTTGCAAAGTGACACTTACCAAGGAGAGGCAGGTTGTGCTTTATCGACTGTCTCAGATGACTACAATTTACCAGTGGAATAAAGCCACACTTTTTATCCTCTGAATTTTCATTGGCTGGAAATTATTAAGACATCGAAACATAGAACGTGTACAGCATGATATGAGGCCATTCAGCCCATTCTCTCTGTGCCAGGCTAAAAAGAGCTATCCAGCCTAATCCCATTTGCCAGCTCTGTAACCCTGACACTTTAAATGCATATCCAAGTATTAAATGCAATGAGGTTTCCACCCCTCCCACCCTTTGTTTTAAAACAAAGCAGCACGGTGGCACAGTGGTTAGCACTGCTGCCTCACAGCGCCAGAGACCCAGGCTCAATTCCCGGCTTGGGTCACTGTCTGTGTGGAATCTGCATGTTCTCCCTGTGTCTGCGTGGGTTTTCTCCGGGTGCTCCGGCTTCCTCCCACACTCCACAGATTTGCAGGTTAGGTGGATTGGCCATGCTAAATTGCCCTTCAGTGTCCATAGATATGTAGTTTAGGCGGATTAGCCATGATAAATGCACGGGGATAGGGTGGGAGAGAGGGCCTGGGTAAGATGCTGAGCTAAATGGCCTCCTTCTGCACTATAGGGATTCTACAGTTTACGGTTTGGTTCTAAAAGCACTTTGCATCTGGTGACTCACTTTTGAGGTGTTTGGCTATAAGCATATATGGCAGCAGATGGCATCCAGGAAGGTTCCACATACTGCAAATGAAATGAATAGCCAGCCAATCATAGAATCCCTACAGTGCAGGAGGAGGCCATTCAGCCCATTGAGTCTGCACCGACAACAATCCCACTCGGGTCCTATCCCACAACCTCACTAATCCCTCTGACCTACACATCCTGGGACATTAAGGGGAAATTTAGCATAGCCGATCAACCTAACCTGCACACCTTTGAAGTGTGGGAGGAAACCGGAACACCCGGACGAAACCCACCCTCCCCACAGGGAGAACGTGCAGACTCCACACAGACAGTAACCCAAGCCGGGAATCGAACCCAGGTCCCTGGCGCTGTGGGGCAGCAGTGCTAGCCACAGTGCCACCTGTTTTGTTGGTGATGGGTGATGAGGGGAATGTTGGCCAGGGCAATGGAATGAGCTTCCTTACATTGCAATATGGCATTGTTTATACCCACCTGTACTGGCAGAGAGGATTCTGATTTAACATTCCCTCAGCACTGCAGTGAATGATGCTGTACACTGTGATCTTTGACGCGCTAAGTGGAAAGCCACCGAGAGTGTACCTATATTCTGAAGCCTTGCTCCGCTTTAGTGACGGGAAGTTTTTGCTAATCCTCAATGGCTTTAACTAATGATGGATTGTCTTAACCTTGAATTAGTTCCTTTCCCTGTTGGAGGGCCTGAAGGGGCCTGTAAAGAAGTTCTTGCAAAGTTTTGTTGAGCTGGAATAGCTTTGTCCGAGCATATATCACCATGGAGACAGCTAGTTTTCTTTCTTTAAAAAGTGGAAATGTCAGGTTGTGTAGGGTTCCGTGCGCTGTACTGCAGCCGGTGCCCAGTGTATTATTCTTGGGAACCAAATTCTGACACTCACCATGAAAGGGGGCTGATAACAAGACCTCAGTCCCCGTAAACCAGAGGTTTTGAATTCCACCCTCTTGTGCATTCTGACACAAGGGGCATACCAGGCCTTGCGCAACGACTTCCTAGCAGGTCGTCATGGGGACGAGAGCATGCTCATTAAACATGCAGTAAATAAAGCAAGATAAGGCGGTGCTGCAAGGGACCTCACTCTGTTTTCACAGCTGTTGCCTCCATGTTTGCCTTTATATCTGGTAAAGTATTTTCAAATAACAGTTTTACACCCAAGCAGCCTGTAAATCAGCAGCCGATGATGCAGCCAGCAACTCCGCATATCCCTCTGAATATGGCATTCACCAACAAACGTTTTCCTTTCCATCAACTTATGATCCTGTGGCATAAATTGTTTCTATGGAAGGATGTACCAAGAGTTAATGAATATAATTCACAAATTCGCCAGACGTTACGCAACTTTAAGCAAGTTGTTTGCTGGTTGAATATTGCTGAAAAGAGAGACATGTTGCAAAAGCTTTTTGTTCTGCACTCAGGACAAATACAAGAATACCAAATTTCAAATGATCGCAACATTTATGCTACAGGAGAAAAGGAGTGCTGATTGGTTGGCGAGAATAGGATTGCTGATTGGTTAGCAAGGTGATTCTAATTGGCTGAAGCATTGACATGGAGAAAGTAACAGGAAACTCGAGGCTCCCCAAGTGCCCAGACAATTAACAAAAAAAAGTGCGAGGTTTGAACATATTTCTTTTGTTTGCAATAAAGGGTATGAATATATGTCCTTTCTAGCAAGTGGAAATGAGCCACATTACAAGCTCAGCTTATTATCCTAAAATGAGTGTCAGCACAAAGAACAGTACAGCACAGGAAACAGGCCCTTCGGCCCTCCAAGCCTGTGCCACTCCTTGGTCCAACTAGACCAATCGTTTGTATCCCTCCATTCCCAGGCTGCTCATGTGACTATCCAGGTAAGTCTTAAACAATGTCAGCGTGCCTGCCTCCACCACCCTACTTGGCAGCGCATTCCAGGCCCCCACCACCCTCTGTGTAAAAAACGTCCCTCTGATGTCTGAGTTATACTTCGCCCCTCTCAGCTTGAGCCCGTGACCCCTCGTGATCGTCACCTCCGACCTGGGAAAAAGCTTCCCACTGTTCACCCTATCTATACCCTTCATAATCTTGTATACCTCTATTAGATCTCCCCTCATTCTCCGTCTTTCCAAGGAGAACAACCCCAGTCTACCCAATCTCTCCTCATAGCTAAGACCCTCCATACCAGGCAACATCCTGGTAAACCTTCTCTGCACTCTCTCCAATGCCTCCACGTCCTTCTGGTAGTGCGGCGACCAGAACTGGACGCAGTACTCCAAATGTGGCCTAACCAGCGTTCTATACAGCTGCATCATCAGACTCCAGCTTTTATACTCTATACCCCGTCCTTTAAAGGCAAGCATACCATATGCCTTCTTCACCACCTTCTCCACCTGTGTTGCCACCTTCAAGGATTTGTGGACTTGCACACCTAGGTCCCTCTGTGTTTCTATACTCCTGATGACTCTGCCATTTATTGTATAACTCCTCCCTACATTATTTCTTCCAAAATGCATCACTTCGCATTTATCCGGATTAAACTCCATCTGCCACCTCTCCGCCCAATTTTCCAGCCTATCTGTATCCTGCTGTATTGCCCAACAATGCTCTTCGTTATCCGCAATTCCACACTCAGGATTGTTCAGCAAGTGCTGCCCCAGTTGCAGAATTGCTTCCAACAGTAGATGTTTTGTTTTGGGTTTTGCCGGTGTGGGCTGGTACAGTCAGTCAAATGCTGGGATGTGCAGCCTACGTACCTGGCATTGCGCCAACACCAAAATGCATACAGAATGTTTGTGTGGACCCACAGCATCATCCCATTAGTGTAAAATACCACTCATGTAGCCACTGCTTAGTCACAGCAACGGGAAGGCGATGGTCGAGTGGTACTATCGTGAGACTATTAATCTAGAAACTCAGCTCATGTTCTGGGAATCCGGGTTCGAATTCTGCCACAGCAGATGGTGGAATTTGAAAATAATTCAAAAAATCTGGAATTAAGAGTCTACTGACGACCATTAAACCATTGCTGATTGTCGGAAAAACCCACCTGGCTCACTAATGTCCTTTAGGGAAGGAAATCTGCCGTCCTTACCTGGTCTGGCCTACATGTGACTCCAGAGCCACAGCAATGTGGTTGACTTTCAACTGCCTTCCAAGGGCAACCTAGGATGGGCAATAAATGCTGGCCAGCCCGCGATGCTCATGTCCCATGTATTATTTTTTTTTTAAAGCATGAAATGGCTTGCCAAAATTGCTATTTTTGAGATACTTTGCCTTTCCGGGGAAATTTGAGGCTGGCCCATTTTACGTGTTCTTGTGATACACAGCCATCGATAATTTGATCAGGATAGCCTTTGTCCTGTTGGATAGCTTTGATATGTTTTTTTTTCTGCATCAAGCTTGCAAGGTGAGAAAGTGGCTGCAACCTTATTTGCAAGATTGCTGACATGACAAAATGTTAAGTCTGTTTTTTAAAATATTCTTTTTCAGGACATTGCGCGTTGCTGACAAATCCAGCATTTATTGCCCATTTACAAATTTCACTGTTCCCGAAGGTTAGTTATGAGTTAATCTCATAGGTATGGGACTGGATAGGAATGTAAAGCAGGGTGTGGGATTGAGGGATGTGGCTGGAAATAGTGGCTGAGGAATGGTTCAGGCTGAGGAATAAGTGTGGAGGCAGCACTAAATTTGCTGCCCCAATGTGGATAAGCAGAAACTGCATTGCAAATGCTGACTATCGCCATGCCACATGGACTGTTGTCACGCATGTAGTTAATATGACAGCAGATAGCTCTAATAAGTACGATGTATATCTGTGTGACACAGACTTGGCTCTCCACTTTCCTGTTTATGTTTTCCACGCTTTGCCCTTTGCCACACATTTTACAAGTACCTTGTGGTTCCATCGCCCCACCAACTGGAACTGATTGTAGCCACAGGAATGTCGTGGGCCCGCTTACAGCATTAATGAATGCTGCAGATAATCCTGCAGAGCTGGACTCCTCCTCAAAGACACCAAAACTTTATTCTCTCCAGCAACCGAAAATAAGTTTAGACTATTTCATTGTGAGTACAATACTTAATTGCTGAGATGTGAATTGCTTGAATCTATGAAATGATATGTTTTTGCTGTGTTGATGCGGTGGGCCCGTACAATGCAGTGTGTGAGAAGCACTGGGGTAACGTTTGGGCCAATGGTCGCAGTTGTCAATTTGGCTCCAAGCTGCGTCCATTGTGTCTTTCCCTTGTCCCCATGTGTCTGCTCAATTTCACTTGTCTGTGGGGAGTGCAAAAACTGCCATGAACCCATGCAATCAAATGTCTTGGAATGTATTTATTTTTAAATTAGTGTAAAATGTTCTCTCTCATGTATTTAAAACAGTAGCTTGAAGGTTGATTAAAACAGCTGAAAATAGGCTTAGCTCCAAAAATAAACTTGAATTAATCACCTGTGTCAGTGCACCTGAGGAAGCTGGATTTAAATGTCTTGAGATTTGCTGATAAATTATTTGAAGAGCCCAGTCTGTTTCTTTGTAAATTAAAGCAAGAATTTAAAAATTTTAACTAGACTTTTTAGTGTCACTGTGCAAAAAAAAGGTCCAGTTTAATTTTCAAACCCTCCAAGGAAGCAATGATTGGCAATGTAATTCACCCTGTGGGTGCGATTAGCTACAGTGTGATGTTTGTAAAACTGGCACAGATGATCAAATTGCACCAAATGCAAATTGCACTTAAAGGTTCAGTGTTTTGTTTGTGTGGGTCAGGCCACTGGCAGCTGTATTGCACCAATAAGCACATGCAATTCAACAAAAATTCCAGGCCGGTTTTTGTTGCTGGTCCATCGCTATCTAAATCTTTCTAACCTGTACTTCTGAATTTTAAACTTGTAGGGTCCGACTTCTCACTCTCATGTGGTTGTCCTCCTCTTGGTTTCAATCACAAGCCCGTCCTGTTCTTTCTACAGACCTTGTTGCACTTGCATTGCGTTGGGATCTGATGTCCCTAGTTGACTTTGAAGAGCATTGTTTGAACAAAGAATACATGATTCAGCTAAACCGTGCAGGGGCCAAGCCCCCCGTGTGGTTTTGGTAATCTTGGGAGCCAAAGTGGTGGAATGCAGGACCCAGAAGAGATGCTGTAAAACCCTGAGACTTTCATGCATAACAGGGGAGGCAGTGGCATAATGGTATTGTCACTGGACTAGTGATTCAGAGACCCCAGGGTAATGCACGGGGTTACGGGAATAGGGTGGAGGGGTGGGCCTGGGTAAGATACTCTTTGGAGAGTCAGTGTAGACTCGATGGGTCAAATAGCCTCCATCTGTACTGTAGGGACTCTATGATTCTAGTGTTCTGGGGACCTGGGTTCAAATCCCACCATGGCAGATGGTGAAATTTGAATTCAATGAAAAAAATCTGGAATTAATATCATGAAACCACCGTCGATTGCAGGGAAAACCCATCTGGTTCACTAATATCCTTCAGGGAAGGAAATCTGCCATTCTTACCTGGTCTGGCCTACATGTGACACCAGATCCATAACAATTGACTCTTAAATGTCCTCAGGGTTGAGCAATAAATGCCCATATTCCATGAACGAATAAAACAAAAACCAGCTTGTCTTCAATATTTCTGATATTTTAATTAAGCTATATATGATGTGGCAAAACATATTTTCTGGTCAGTAGACAGGATTGTGCATAATAAAATCCAATAGCTTTCTAAAGGTTACCACTCTACCCCTACAGGAATATGGTGAAGATGATGTGGTTCCGTTTTAATGGCTACCTGATGTCTTTCTCACATTGTGCACTGTGTTCTCGAAGGGAATTGGGAATGTGCACTGGTAGATAGTGAATGAGGTCCAGTATAGCATTTCGTTATTTTCATTTTTAGCAAGGATTAAGATTCTCATTTGAAAGGCGTTGGACCATAGGAACAGGAGCAGGCCATTCAGCCCGTCAAGCCTGATCTGCCATTCAATGCGATCACGGCTGATCAGACACTTCAATGCCTTTTACACCCGCTATCCCCGTAACCCTTCACGTTATTGTTAAACAGAAATCTATCAATTTCTACCCGAAACGTACTCGATGACTGAGCTTCCACAGCCCTCTGGGGTAGAAAATTGCAAAGATTCACAGCCCTCTATCTGATTGATTGCAAAGCAATTTCTCCTCACCTTGATTTTAAGCGTCTTCCCTTATTTTGAAATTGTGTCCCCTGGTTCCAGACTCCCAAACCAAGGGAAACATCTTACCTGCGTCTCCGCTGTCTTATTTGTTCAAGTATTTTGTAGGTTTCGATGAGATCACCTCTCATTCTTCGAAAGCCAGAAAATACAGACCCAGTTTGCCCGATAAGACAGTCCCACCATTCCTGGAACAAGACATATGTCTTGCGATGTTAGCCAAAGGTTCTTCTTCAATTTGATTTGATTTATTATTGTCACATGTATTGGTATGCAGTGAAAAGTATTGTTTCTTGCGCGCTATACAGACAAAGCAAACTATTCATAGAGGAGGAAAGAAGAGAATGCAGAATGTAGTGTTACAGTCATAGTTAGGGTGTAGAGAAAGGTCAACTTATTACGAGGTAGGTCCATTCAAAAGTCTGATGACAGCAGGAAAGAAGCTGTTCTTGACTCAATTGGTACGTGACCTCAGACTTTTGTATCCTCTTTCTGGTGGGAGAGAGAATGTCCAGGCTGCGTGGGGTCCTTAATTATGCTGGCTGCTTTTCCGAGGCAATGGGAAGTGTAGACAGAGTCAATGGATGGGAGGTTGGTTTGCATAATGTACAGGCTTCGTTCACAACCTTTTGTAGTTTCTTGCAGTCTTGGGTAGAGCAGGAGCCATACCAAGCTGTGATACAACCAGAAAGAATGCTTTCTATGGTGCATCTGTAAACGTTGGTGAGAGTTGTAGCAGACATGCCAAATTTCCTTAGCCTCCTGAGAAAATAGAGGCGTTTGGTGGGCTTTCTTAACTATAGTGTTGGCATGGAGGGACCAGGACAGATTGTTGGTGATCTGGACACCTAAAAACTTGAAGCTCTTGACCATTTTTACTTCATCCCCGTTGATGTAGGCAAGGGCATGTTCTCCACTACGCTTCCTGAAGTCGATGACTATCTCCTTTTTACTGACATTGAGGGAGAGATTATTGTTGCTGCACTAATTCACCAGATTCTCTATCTCCTTCCTGTACTTTGTCTCATCATTGTTTACGATCTAACCCACTACGGTGGTGTCATCAGCAAACTTGAAAATAGAGTTGGAGGTCACGCAGTCATAGGTGTATAAAGAGTATAGTAGAGGGCTGAGGATACAGCCTTGTGGGCACCAGTGTTGAGGATGATCGTGGAGGAGGTGTTGTTGCCTATCCTTACAGACTGTGGTCTGTGAGTTAGGAAGTTCAGGATCCAGTCACAGAGGGAGGATCCGAGCCCCAGGCCACGGAGTTTGGAGATGAGTTTTGTAGGAGTAATGGTGTTGAAGGCTGAGCTGTAGTCAATAAATAGGAGTCTGACATAAGTGTCTTTGTTATCCAGGTGTTCCAGGATTGAGTGCAGGGCCAGGGAAATGACGTCTGCTATAAGAATCATGGAATCCCAGAAGGAGGCTATTCGGCCCATTGAGTCTGCACCAGCAACAATCCCACCCAGGCCCTTAACCCCATATATTTACCCTGCTAATCCCCCTGACACTAGGGTCAATTTAGCATGGCCAATCCACCTAACCTGCACATCTTTGGACTGTGGGAGGAAACTGGAGCATCCGGAGGAAATCCACGCAGACACGGGGAGAATGTGCAAACTCCACACATACAGGGCCCAAGAGGGGAATTAAACCTAGGTCCCTGGCGCTGTGAGGCAGCAGTGCTAACCGCTGTGAGGTAGCAGTGCTAACCACTGTGCCACGGTGCTGTGGACCAGTTGGCGGCGATAGTCAAACTGTAGTGGATCCAGGCAACCCGGGTGGCCGGAGTGCCATGAATTGCCTCAGCACCAAAAATTCTTGACATGAGTGATACCCAACTCGAGTGAACTCCAACCTGCATAGCTGCTGCATGGATATGGGCAGTACTGGGAGGCCAACTGACTGACCTTTTGCAGCATGAGTCCTGACGCCCCCATCACAGAATGGAGAGATGATCATTCGAACGAGGCTGGACTTGGTGAAGCTGCACACAGTATTCTTCCATCCATACACCTGTAATAATGATGAGAAATAGGGTTATGGTGAGCGGGTGGGTAAGTGGAGCTGAGTCCACAAAAAGATCAGCCATGATCTTATTGAATGGCGGACAAGGCTCGAGGTGGCCTATTCCTACTCCTAGTTCTTATGTTCTTATGGTTTATTTTAAACTACATACTATTCTTCATCCCCATTACATTTACTGGGTCGAATCCTCATTAAACATCCTATGCTTAATACTCATTAATCTACTTTCCACGTATCATTGCATTCTATTCATAATCCACGTGAGCCCATATTCAACATTATCCATTTCATATTATTTTTCCTCCTCGATTTCCTGTCATAAATATTACTTGTGCAAGCTGGCAGGAAGTCCATATCCCGCTATTTAATGTGGTCCTGTAATTGATTAATCGTTAATAACTGATCAAATCCCCTGTGTTTCTGCAGATGAATTGACACATGGCTGCAGGCTTTGACACAATGCTGGCCCCCCTGCTGCAAATATTTTCAATGATCAGATTTGTTTAATTCTGACTGCGAATGGTGCAGTGGTTAGCACTGCTGCTTCAACGTCAGGAGCCCAGGTTCAATTCCCAGCTTGGGTCACTGTCTGTGTGGAGTTTGTACGTTCTTCCCGTGTCTGCGTGGGTTTCCTCTGGGAGCTCCGGTTTCCTCCCACAGTCCAAAGATGTGCGGGTTAGGTTGATTTGCCATGCTGAATTGTCCCTTAGTGTCATGGGATGTGTAGGTTAGAGGGATTAGCGGGGCAAATATGTGGGGTTACGGGAATAGGGCCTGGGTGGGATTGTTGTCGGTGCAGACTTGATGGGCCGAATGGCCTCCTTCTGCACTGTCGGGATTCTATGATTCTCTGCTGCTCTCTCTGTCTGGGAAGTATGGATCCAATTGCTTCAGTAGTGGTTGTTGCAGTGAGTCCACATACCATAGAATTCCTACAGTACAGGAAGAGGCCATTGGGCCCATCAAGTCTGCACCGACTCTCCGATAGAGCATCCCAGGCCCTATCCCCATAACCCCATGTATTTACCCCTATGTATTTTTGGACACTCGGCAATTTAGCATGGCTAATCCACATAATCTTTGGAGTGTGGGAAGAAACCGGAGCACCCGGAGGAAACCCACGCACACATGGTGAGAATATGCAAACTCCACCCAGACAGTCATCCAAGGCTGGAACTGAACCCGGGTCCCTGGTGCTGTGAGGCAGCAGTGCTAACCACTGTGCACATGGTCTTTTTCTAAGTGTGGTATACAACAGGATGGCAATGAGGAATTTTTCATATTTCGTTTTGCAAAATTATGGACGAATGAAAACTGTGACGCACTTTTTGGATCTCGTGCAGTTGATTTTGGGCAGTTTGAGAGATTGCTCGGTGTGTTCAGATACAGCTCAGCAAGTCCGCACTGTCTAAAATTAAAAGAAAAGTCTGTGGCCAGAAATTGGATTGCCTGGGCTGGCACACACCTGGCATTGTGGGGGAAGATGTCGGGCGCATGTCACAATGTCATCACATGCTCACACAATATTCCGATTGGTGTGCGTGCGCGATAGTTAAAAGCTCATCCACTGACAATCAGGCAGGTTAACCCATTAAGGAGCCAATGCAATTCACACAGCCGTCTGCTTTCACGTTTGAAGGCCTGGCCAGGCTGATGGGCCAGACGGCCTTTACGTTTTAGCTTCAATCTTGATCCAGGCTGGGATGCAATGCCAGGGCTGAAATAAAATTTCAGAAGGTGTCTGGGAACTGAGCTTTGTGTTTGAATGTGCTTTCTCAACGCCCTTTGCGGAGTTTATTTTCCGTCACGATTTATTTTTCACAGGTCTGCTTCTGGGCTGTTGAGTGCGTGTGCCCGATGGATGAAAAGTTCAGGCCTATACCTGGGGACAATGCCACTTGGCTGAAAGTGACTAAGATAGGAGATGAGGATAAAGTGAAGGGCCAAATGAGTTTGATGTTGTGTCTAACCAGTGTCGCTCATGAGACCCCAATGTTATGGAATATGCTGGAATTCAGGAGATTCTGAACTTGCAGTATGGCACAACTAAGAATGAAATTGCAGTGAGGGTTACGTTCCATTCGAGAAAGTGGTTGTCAAGCGAGACAATTGCAGATTATGTTCTCAAGTTAAATAAACTCTCTCATCATTGGTATGATGCAAACTTAGAAATCAACCTTCGGGACATTTTGGTAGGAGACCTAATGAAGCCAGGCTTTGAGTAAAGGCAATAGGTTTAAATGGAAAGTAGGCCGCAATGAAGCCATGGCCATGGAAATGGGCGATAGTTGCACATTGCAAGGGTGTTCTTTTCCTGAGCCAGATGGGGAGGTCCACCCAATTTCAGCCAGATTCCAGCCACAGCAGCACAGTTCATAGTCTCAGAGGCCATAATTCAGCTGCTGTTGTTGCTTTGGTAGTCACTAACCACCCAAATATCCTCATTTTCTGTGCCAGTGGGAAAGTCAGCCACATCTCAGTGGCTTGCAGGGATAGAGGAAACAATATTGCTCCAGGTCACAGTAGTGTATCAAGTTGAGGCTGCAGTAGACTAAAGCAGAGGTCAGAAATGCATTCAAAAATCAGATGAAGGATATGAAAATCGAGGTTGATTTTGCTGAGTAGGAAAGTCAAGAACTGTACTCAGAGCAAAGAGCAAGGACACATGGAACCTGGGAGTAAAAGGGCTAAAGATATAACTCCAACACTCAGCAGAATCGGAAATCAGAGATCAACAGCTTAGTTTCATCATTGATGCAGCTGCAGCAGTACGCATCATCTCGAAAGGTGGGGTGTGCAAGAGACCTCTAAATCACTTTCTCTTATCCAAATCTGTTGTGAAACTGACTACTTCAATAACAATATTCCAGTGTTAGGTCAAGTTAGTGTTGGGGTGGAATTTGATGATGCATCATATTACTCACCATTGGTAGCAGGGGGAGGAACCAAGTGTCCCTGATGGGAAGAAATTGGCTGAAAAATGATGGTTAAACTGGGCTGTGCTATTTATAGTGGGAATCAGTAAGTGTTTGTCGGACACTGGGAAACTGTAACGAGAAATCGGTGTTTTAGCGAGGAGAACCAAATAATAAAACTTGTTATCCCAAGGCTGAAGCCAAGAAATGTGCAAGCAGCATTTTGCACGATTTAGTCCAGTAACGTACGATGGGAACAGTGGGAAGCAGTCAGGGGCACTGGCTTTTCAAATCCTCTCTGGCCACAAGTGAAGTCGGTAAGAAGTCTCAAAACACCAGGTTAAAGTCCAACAGGTTTATTTGGTAGCAAATACCATAAGCTTTCGGAGCACTGCTCCTTTGTCAGATGGAGTGGAAATGTGCTCTCAAACAGTGCAAACACATTTGAGAGCACATGAGAGCACATTTCCACTCCATCTGACGAAGGAGCAGTGCTCCGAAAGCTTATGGTATTTGCTACCAAATATAACCTGTTGGACTTTAACCTGGTGTTGTGAGACTTCTTACCGTGTTCACCCCAGTCCAACGCCGGCATCTCCACATCACAAGTGAAGTGCCAGAGGACCGATGACTGCTAACATTGTCCCATTATTAAAAAAAGAAGGTTGGGATAGCCCAAGAAATTATAGGCTGGTCAGTCTAAGCTTGGTGATGAGCAAGTTACTCAAAAGAATTCTGAGGGACAGAATATATCTGCACTTGGATAGATACGGATTAATCAGGATAGTCAGCATTCATTAAGGGAAGGTCGGTTTGACAAACTTAATCAAATTTTTCAGGAGGTAACCAAGAGTGTTGATGAGGGTAATGCATTGATACGATCCATATGGACTTAAAGATTCCTCATGGCAGACTGGTCAAGAAAATAAGGGCCCATGGGATCCAAGGCAAAGTGACACATTGGATCCAGTATTGGCTGAGAGGCAGGAAGCAGAGGGTGATGGTAGAGGGATGTTTCTGTGACTGGAAGTCTGTTTCTAATGGGGTTCTGCAGGGGCCCTTGTGTTGGGGCCCTTGCTATTTGGGGTGTATATTAATGATTTAGACTTAAATGTAGGGGATATGATCAAATAGTTTACGGATCAGATGAAAATTGAAATTGGTAAGGTGGTAAATAGTGAGAACAACTGTAGACTGCAGGATGATATCAATGGATTGTTCAGGAGGGCAGAGCAGTAGCGAATGGAATTCAATATAGAAAAGTGTGAGGTAATGCACTTGGGGAGGGCTAACAAGGCAAAGGATTACAATATGAATGGTAAGACCCTGGATAGGACTGAAGATCAGAGGGACCTTGGAGTGCATGTTAGAACCAGAGAGTCACACAGTGCAGAAGAGGCCCTTCAGCCTATCGAGACTGCACCGACACATTAGAAACACCTGAACTCCCACCTAAACTCATCTGCCAGCACTTGCCTCATAGCCCTAAATGTTATGATGTGCCAAGTGCTCATCCAGGTACTTTTTAAAGGATGTGAGGCAACCCACCTCCACCACCCTCTGGGTAAAAAAGATGTTCCTCACATCTCCCCCCAAACCTCCTGCTTCTCACCTTGAACCTATGTCCCGATACCCACAGATCCCTGAAGCTGCAAGACAGGTAGATAAGGTGGAAAAGAAGGCATGCGGAATACGGGCCTTTAATAGCTGAAGCATAGAATAAAAGAGCAGGGGGTCATGCTGGAACTGTACAAAACACTGGTTAGGCCACAACTGGAGTACTGCGTGCAGTTCTGGTCACCACATTATAGGAAGAATGTGACTGCACTGGAGAGGGTGCAAAGGAGATTCACCAGGATGCTACCTGGACTGGAGGGTCTGAGATTGGAAAGGCTGGGGCTATTTTCCTTGGAGCAGTGAAGGTTGAGATGGGACTAATAGAGATGTATAAGATTATGAGGGGCAGAGATAGGGGGGATAGGGAAGCACTTTTTCCATTAATAGAGGGATCAATAAACAGGTGGCATATATTTGAGGGAAAAGGTGTAAGACTAAGAAAGGAGTTATAGAGTCATAGAGGTTTACAGCACGGAAACAGGCCCTTCGGCCCAACTTGTCCATGCCGCCCTTTTTTTTAAACCACTAAACTAATCCCAATTGCATGCATTTGGCCCATATCCCTCTATACCCATCGTACCCATGTAACTATCTAAATGCTTTTTAAAAGATAAAATTGTACCCGCCTCTACTACTGCCTCTGGCAGCTTGTTCCAGACACTCACCACCCTCTGGACACTCCCCTCTCACCTTAACCTATGCCCTCTAGTTTTAGGCTCTCCTACCTTTGGGAAAAGATATTGACTATCTACCTTGTCTATGCCCCTCATTATTTTATAGACCTCTATAAGGTCACCCCTCAGCCTCCTACGCTCCAGAGAAAAGAGCCCCAGTCTATTCAGCCTCTTCTTCTAACTCAATCCATCAAGTCCCAGTAGCATCCTAGTAAATCTTTGCTGCACTCTTTCTAGTTTAATAATATCCTTTCTATAATAGGGTGACCAGAATTGTACACAGTATTCCAAGTGTGGCCTTACCAATGTCTTGTACAACTTCAACAAGATGTCCCAACTCCTGTATTCAATGTTCTGACCGATGAAACCAAGCATGCCGAATGCCGCCTTCACCACTCTGTCCACCTGTGACTCCACTTTCAAGGAGCTATGAACATGTACCCCTAGATCTCTTTGTTCTGTAACTTTCCCAACGCCCTACCATTAACTGAGTAAGTCCTGCTCTGGTTCAATCTACCAAAATGCATTACCTTGCATTTGTCTAAATTAAACTCCATCTGCCATTTGTCAGCCCACTGGCCCAATTGATCAAGATCCCGCTGCAATTGGAGATAACCTTCCTCACTGTCCACTATGCCACCAATCTTGGTGTCATCTGCAAACTTACTAACCATGCCCCCTATATTCTCATTCAAATCATTAATATACATGACAAATAACAGTGGGTCCAGCACTGATCCCTGAGGCACACCGCTGGTCACAGGCCTCCAGTTTGAAAAACAACTCTCTACAACCACTCTCTGGCTTCTGTCAAGAAGCCAATTTTGTATCCATTTAGATACCTCACCCTGGATCCCGTGAGATTTAACTTTATGCAACAACTTACCATGCAGTACCTTGTCAAAGGCCTTGCTAAAGTCCACGTAGACAACATCAACTGCACTGCCCTAATCTATCTTCTTGGTTTTTGTTTATACTTTTCCAATTCAATCAAATCAAGTCCAATTCAGAGTCTCAACAAGTTGAGACATTTCCGATCCAGGCTGACAAGACAGGGCCTTCACACCTGCCTTGGGCCTGATCTACACGAGCCCAGCTGATTGGAGGAGGGGCAGGGTTCCTCCTCCAAGGCTGGATCCCACCTGCATCCCAGCCAAAACCGCTTCAAAGAACTGCTTCATATGAAAATGAAGCTTATAATGTGACCTAATGACCTCGACCAAGCGCAGGCAACCCATACTACACTTGATCTTAGCCAAAAGGCCGAGACTTTTTTTTTGGTTAGAGGAGGGAGGGAGGGAAACGCTGAAGTAGTGTTTGGGGTTTAAGTGTCTCCTCACAGCAGCTCCTCCACAGACCACCTTCTGGTCACAGTGACTGCACTTATGCAAATGTGACCTGCAACCGCCAATCACCTTCGCCGATAAGTTAGTTTTATACTCACAGTTACGCTCTGCTCCGCCCTCCGACCGGTCCCTGCAGACAAGGCCGCGGAGTTGAGGCAAAACGTTTTCACTCAGAGTGGTGGGAGTCTGGAATTCATTGTCTGAAAGGGTGGTTGAGTCAGAAACTCTTTAAGAAATATTTGAATTTTTATTCACGCTGCCGTAACCTCCCAAGCTATGGGCCAAGCACTGGAAAATGGGATTGGTGTAGTCAGATCTTTGTTGGGCCAGCATGAACAAGATGAGCCGAATGGCATCCTTCTGTGCTGTAAACATGTAAAAATCAAGTCAGTAAAGAGATGGATGAATTAGAAAGCAGAGGGCCAATGAAGAAGGTGAAAAGCTATGAAGTGTGTCTCCGATTGAGAAATGATCCAACCCAGGTACCTTCCATTCCATGGTCAAACACTGGAAAACCATGGGAGGGAATTCGTGTCGATTTCTTTGAGGTGGAAGGGAAAATGGATCGTTTTTTTTTGGCCGATTGCAGTGGCCAGTGGGTAAATGTTGAGTCTATGTCCAATACCACACGGGCCAAAGATAATGACGTTTTGAGAAGTTGATTTGCAATTTTTGTCTCCAGAGCTGTTGATGTTCGATAATTGTCTGCAGTTCACATTGGAAGAGTGTGAAGTATTTCTGAGTCAGAATGGAGTCAAACATCCTCGAATCCCACCATGTCAGCCCGCAGCGAACGGTACAAAAACATAGAACATGGACCGTGGTACAGCTTCTTCCCCGCTGTCATCAGGCTTTTAAATGGACCTACCTCGCATTAAGTTGATCTTTCTCTACACCCTAGCTATGGCTGTAACATTCTGCACTCTCTCCTTTCCCTCTCTATGTACGGTATGTTTTATCTGTGTAGTGCACAGGAAACGATACTTTTCACTGTATACTAATATATGTGACAATAAATCAAATCATTGAACAGTACAGCACAGGGACAGGCCCTTCGGCCCACAATGTTGTGCTGAACATGATGCCAAATTCAACTAATCCCTTCTCCCTGCCCTTGGTCCATATCCCTGCATTCCTTGCATATTCATGTGCTTATCTAAAAGCCCCTTAAATGTCCCATCATATCTGCCCCTGGCAGCGCGTCCCAGACACCTACCACTCTCCGTGTAAAAAAAAAAACTTGCCCCTCACATCTCCTTTGAACCTTACCTCTCTCACCTGAAGTGTATGCCCCCTTCCTGGTGCTGCAGAAAGAAGTGTACAAATTTGTGAAGAGGTCTTTGCAGATTTGCGGGTTAGGTGGATTGGCCATGTTAAATTGCCCCTTAATGTCAGGGAGACTAGCAGGGTAAATACGTGGGGTTACGGTGATAGGGCCTGGGTGGGATTGTTGTTGGTACAGACATGATGGGCTGAATGGCCTCCTTTTGCACTGTAGGGATTCTGTGATTCAAAGTATTCGCTCAGTGACAGCAATTTTCCATCGACATAGACTAGGAAACTCTCTGTTCTCTGACAGGATAACCCCACAGTCTGCACCAAGTTTCTTTAGCTTCAGAGCTACTGTTTACACACACGTGGAGGACAAGGTTTTAGTTTGTTCAATGGTCTGACATCTCAATCAAAAAATAAGAGAAAAGAAAGACAAAGTAAAGATGAATAATGAAACCTAGTTCAGTGCTGGTCAGACAGTTATGCTGAAACAACAGCAAGGTGATAAGTTGTAAAGAGATGAGGTACATTCACACATCCAGTGAAGATTGCAGAGACTTGATCATTCTAATGTAGATTATGATTGAAAGAAAAATTCTGACATTTTTTAAATTCACTCATGGGGTGTGGGTGTCACTGACTCAGCCAGCATTTACTGTCTTTGCTCCTCCTGCCAGCATTTATCCATCCCTCGAGGAAGGGTCACCCATATCGCTGAGGGTCTGAGGTCACATTCAGGCCAGATCAGGGAAGGGAGCAGACTTCCTTCCCCAAAGGACATGAGATGGGTTTTTTAACGAAAATTGATGTTTCATGGTTACCATGGAGATTAGCTTTCTATTCCAGATTTATTAACTAATTGAATTTAAATTCCACCAGCTGCTGTAGGAGGATTTGAACCTGTGTCCCCAGAGCGTTAACCTGGGCCTCTTGATGACTAAGCCAGAGCCATTACCACTACACCATCTTCCCAGGAGAGCATGATAAACTACCCATAGTCCAAACTTCTTCTACAGTCCAAACTGAAAGTTGCAAGAAAACTGAGGGCAGGATTTTATGGCCTCACTCATCCCGAAACCGTAAAATCCTGCCCGAAGTCAAAGAACCCTTTCATGTTTCACCCCTCCCCCGCTCCGATTCCCGTGGCGGGCGGGGTGGTAAAATTCCAGCCATGATGTTTGCCAGTAACAGTGAATCTACCGGTAACTTTAGGAAAGGTGGTTTCAAGGGATTTATATTTGTATTGGTAAACATTAGAAATAAGGTATAGTTTTAATTTAATGTTTCTGTGCCTGGAAGGGTAAAACCTATAATTAGATTCATGAAAGATAAATATGTGGGCGTTGGTTCAGTTCCAACTGTGTCTCTACTGTGCCTAGAGAGGGCTACGGAATGAAGACTAAATAAACCAGTAGTGGTTGCTTGGCAATGGGGGCCTTGTAAGTTTTAGTTTAGCTGAATTTGTTGGCAGTTGGAGATAGGATACTGGGGAGTGAACAGCTCTCAACTCTGCCAGGAGAAGCTGGACTGGACAAGGGAATTGCAAAGATGCAAGCTTCCTAAGCAACTAGATACAGTCCAGATAACCAGGGAATTGGGACAGAAAGAATGTCTTAAGACAACTGAAGTTAAGGGAACAGGGATAAAGGTATTCATCAGTAGAATTGCAGGAAGTGTAAACAAAGTCTTCAGTGTTAAAGAGACAATTGCAGTAACCGCATTTGAAGTGGGACAGCAGACTTCAGAAGTAAATGGAACATTTGTTGCCATTTTAGTGAGAGTCTGGGAATCGAGACTTAAAGCAATTGAGAGCAGTTTGTGAAGCAGTCAAGACAAAGAAATCCTAGCGGGGCTGATGTAAAATCCTGGAGTGGATTCACTGTTAAAAGTGGGGTGGAAATAAAAGGTACGGTCTTTTGAGGCAGGGTTCCATTCTGGGATCTTCCTGTCCACATCGCAGCAGTAGAGCAAAGTGAGCCAGGTTCTTTGATTTATGAGAAATAAATAATTGTCAAAACCCAAACCATTAATTGATGAAGTGGAGTTAGTGGTCAAACCGACCAGCCAGAGATGTTGGGAGATGAGAATCAAGAAGTTGGATAAGTGAATTGAAAGTCCCACTGAAAGGACCACTCTAGACTGGTGCTCCAGTTCGTGCAGAGATGGTGCTGCATTGTCAGAGGTGCTGTCTCGTGGGTGAGCTGCTAAAACTCTCTGCACTCTCAGAAGGCTGTGTATATTCACAGCACTGTTTCGAAGAAGTGCGAGGGGCGGTTGGTCCTGTGGGGGCGGTACGGAGGCACAGTGCGGGGGTTAGGAGGAGGTGCGGTCAGTGCAATAGTTACCTAGATGCTGGAAGTGGTTTTAAATCTTCTCTCATTTTCTGGGCAACGCTTGCTGTATGATGGTCAGAATCATATGAAATTTGTGATTTATATCATACTTTCAGATGGTCCCCAGTGTGGGGCCATTGCTCATCACAAGTTTAAACTTCCCGGGTAATTGCCTTGAAGTCCCTGCGGGGGTAGGGGCCGGAGGGGGGGGGTTGTTGCCAACACATCTTTTGGGTTCCCCCCAAGATGCACTGTTCTGGAGCTCAGAAATTATGACCCATGGGGAGGCACTGTAATAGTCATGTCACTGGACTAACTATCCAAAGGCCCAGGCTTTGGGTCCGCAGGTTCAATTCCCACCGTGGCAACTGGTGGAATTTAAATTCAATTCATAAAATTCAATGAAATTTAAAATAAAAACCTGGAATTGAGAGCTAGTCTCAGCCATGAAACTGTTGTCGATTATCATAAAAACCCATCTGGTTCACTGATGTCCTTTAGAGAAGGAAATCTGCCGTCCTTACCTGGTCTGGCCTACTTGTGACTCCAGAGCCACATCAAGATAGTAAACTCTTAATGCTCCAAAGGATGGGCAACACATGCTGACTTTGACAGCGATACCCATATCCCAGGAGAGAATACATTTAAAATAATGTGATAACTGTCGCAGTAGTAACAAAAGTGCGAAGGGCAGAGGTTAGAAAATGGTTTTCACTCAGTGTCTCAAAACACGGAATGTCTTAACAGGAAGAGGCTGTTCAGAAATCGAAACCAGAATACCATTTGGAAAGGAATTGTATAACTATTTGAAAAGGAGGGATGCAAAAAACATACGGCAGGATGAAAAAGTGGGGTTCGTAGAATCATAGAATCCCTACAGTTCAGAAGGAGGCCATTTGGCCCATCGAGCCTAGACTGATGACAATCCCACCCAGGCCCCAGCGTAACCCCATGTATTTACCCTGCTAATCCCCTGACACTCAGGGCAATTTAACACGGCCAATCAACCTCACCCACACATCTTTTGGAGTGTGGGAGGAAACCGGAGCACCGGGAGGAAAGCCCACAGACACGGGAAGAACATGTAAACTCCACAGAGACAGTCATCCGAGGCTGGAATGGAACCCAGGTCCCCGGCGCTGTGAGGCAGCAGTGCTAACCACTGGGCCACCGTGCCGGGGGATTGGGTCAGGTGGCTCCATTTGGAATATCGTGAATTTTGCACACATGATGGACTGGACTTTGTGTTGTGATTTTAGTGATGACAGAACGGACCTTCCGACTCAAATAAAAACAGAAAATGCTGGATAAATGCAGCAGGTCTGGCAGCACCTGTGGAGAGAGAAACAGTTAGCATTTTGAGTCTGAATGACTCCTTCAGAACTGAGTTTATTCAGCGTTCTCTGTTTTTATTTCAGTTTTCCCGCATCTGCAGTATTTTGCCTTTATTTGAGGATTGCATGTTTATTCTGTATACAGTTCCCAGCAATCCAGCCGTGTGTTAGCATCAGCCATGGACACACTTTGAAAGGGTGTCAACCCCTTCAGTTAAACCAGGTGTAAATCGAAAAAGGCTAAAGAAAAATGCTGAATACAAAATGCATCCTGGCAAAATTTTTGCAGGCTACGGAGTTTGTATAACTTTAAGCAGAATTTGTTCACTTCTGAAGCTGTATAGATGTGTGTAATTGCAAATTCCTTGGATAATGGAAAGTTGTTGTAGTGCTGGGCTGAAATTAACACATTAGCAGAAAAATAATGAATTCTCAATGCTGTGGAAAAGGAGTCTCAGTGAGTGTACTGGGGTTAATGGAAGGTGAGTTGCAGTTTGGATCATGTGAGTATAATTTTGGATGGAAAGTGTGTACGTTGGCAAATGAAGAGTTTGACCCCTGGCCCGTGTGCAGTTCAGGCTCACAGGGCCCTGTGTGAGCGCACTGATGCACGTCGATAAGTGCAGGAATTTTCTGGAAATATCTGGGTAAAAGTTCAAGCCCACCTGGGCCAGAATTATTCTGTACCCCTTCCACATCTTTCCGCCATGGGGAGAATTCCACAGATTCTTTAAACTTACTGAGCCGTGAAGAGCAAGGTTTTATATTTGAGTTTTATTTAACTGGGGCCTTACTCCGTGCGGTGATTTCAGTGCAGACATGAACACCTTTCTGGGTTCCCCCTTTCCAGTCACAGGACTCTACATAAAATGATACACTCAGGAATTTCTTTCTAACGTTTTCCTGCTTCAGGGGTCCATTTCTATCAATCTGTTTCAGACATTGCCACATGTCTCATATTGATGTGCTTAAGGGATCCCAAGCACAGCCACCCACCCCCCCTCTCCCCCTGCCCTCGCCCCCCACAGTCACAAGTAAGGCTTACATTAACACTGCAATGAAGTTACTGTGAAATTTCCCTAGTCGCCACATTCTGGTGCCTGTTCGGGTCACTGCACCTAACCAGCACGTCTTTCAGACTGTGGGAGGAAACCAGAGCATCCGGAGGAAACCCACGCAAACACGGGGAATGATGCTGGTTTCATAGAATCCCTCCAGTGCAGAAGGAGCCAGTTCGGTCCATCAAACCTGCACAGACCACATGCCTTTTTCCCTGTAACCCTACATTTTCATTTTATTTATTTCTTAGTCACAAGTAGGCTTACATTAACACTGCAATGAAGTTACTGTCAAAATCCCCTCATCGTCACACTCTGGCGCCTGTTCGGGTACACTGAGGGAGAATTTAGCATGGCTAATGTACCTAACCAGCACGTCTTTTGGACTGTGGGAGGAAACCGGGGCACCCGGAGGAAACGCACGCAGACACGGGGAGAATGTGCAGACTCCGCACAGACAGTGACCCAAGCCAGGAATCGAACGCGGGTCCCTGGCACTGTGAAGCAGCAGCGCTAACCACTGTGCCATTACCCTGCTAATCCTCCTGACACTAAGGGGCAATTTAGTTTGTCCAATCCACCTAACCCGCACATCTTGTGAAAGGTTGTGCTAGATGAGATCAGGGAGGGATTCTACGTTGACCTTGAGTAGTCCCAAGCTGGAGACCCAGCAGGGACAAACTGACCCTGCTCACGATTTCAACGCCAGAGTCGGGAAGAACGTCAATCTCTGCAAGGGTGTGATAGACAAGGAAGGAGTATGGAACGCAATCTCCAATAGAGTCCACATCCTGATGAAATGTCTAGCTACGACCTTGTGATAACTAATGCCCTGTTCCACCAGTGAGGCAAACACGAGGCCGTGTGGCACTATCCATGCTCCAAACACTGGCACTTGCTCGCTACACTCAGGGCAGGGACTGCACTTACCTACCACGGCATGATAACTGGTGACAACTGCTGCACTGATTGTTGCCTTATCCACTCTACTATCTCCAAACAGCTGACACAACAGAAGCAATGCCCCAAGAAAATTATCATCAAAGGCCTGAAAGATCCCACCAAGGTGACCCTTCTCAGTCAGCGCCTCGCTGCCATCCTCTCACCCTCACCACTGTGCCCCCACAGTGCCTGGTGAAATACTAAACGCCACCCTAACAAGCACCTGGGAAGAAGTCCTTTGTCTCTCTAACAGGAACCATCCTGACTGCTTTGACGAATATGACCCAGAGATACAGGACCAAATTGAACATGAGTGCAAAGCTTGTGTTGACAGGAAACTCCCCCACAGCTTGAGAGGAAAGTAGTATTCCCATAGGTGGCTGAAGGAGGCGACACAGCATCAAACCCGTGGCGCAAAGAACAAATGATGGACAGAGTGTGGGAGATCCAGTGACTGAGCGATACCAGTGACGTGCTGCGTCAAGACAGTATATGACCCAAACACTCGAGGGCTCAGCCTGCAGAGAGGCAGATGTAGAGGTGAGGAGCTCAGGGACGGGTGGGCAGCTAGTGTTCACTGGAGAGAATATTTCGAAGAACTTCTCAAACAAAACTCTGTGTTTGACATGAACTTACTCAACTCCATTCCTCAAAACCTCCTCGGCCACCTTGGTCTCAGTGCTGCAACCCCACCCCCAGTGTCGACACTAGCCCCCACTCCCCCCCAGTCTCGTTGCTACCCGCCCCCCCCCCTCATCTCAATGCTACTCCCCCCAATGACTAAGAAACTCCTCCCAGAATCGCAGTACAGTTTTCACCCATCGAGACAAACCGTGGGCCTGATCTTCATTGCACAGAGAATGAAGTAACAGCACCAATCTCTATACGTAACCTTAGTGCACCTCATAAAACCGTCAACTGTGAAGGTTTAAGGGATATCGTCCTCTCCACCTGCAGCAAATTTCCCACAGGCTGGGAGATAATCTAAAGTAAAGACGGGAAGTCGTTCAGTGCACGCCACCTCCGATCCAAACCATTCCAACCTCATCCATACAGCGTCAGCATACAAACCTCACAGAAACGGAGTCCAGCTCTTTGTCCACTGAAAATGAGAAAATGGGCCTTTCACTGAATACCCGGAGGACTTAATCTCCACTTCCAACTCCCCACAGCACAACACTGCCCACCATGGAATAACATCAACCATGGGATCCCAGAAAATGTGACCCATTGTCTGAATCTTGGGAGTTTCCTCTCGGTGAATGTAGATGGAGACAAGGAAATTCATCATCGCCTGCTCAGCCTTTGTGCGACTGGGGGAAAAAGTTTTTGAGGAACGGTATCGCAGACCTGTGAATAAGGTCATGATTTACTGGGCAGCAGTGATCCCCATGCTCCGATATGCGTTGGAGATTTGGACAATCTACACCAGATATCACAGCTTGGTATGGCTCCTGCTCTGACCAAGAACGCAAGTTCGTCATACAAACCAGCCTCCCATCCATTGACTCCGTCTACACTTCCCGCTGCCTGGGAAAAGCAGCCAGCATAATTAAGGACCCCACGCACACCGAACATACTCGCTTCCACTTTCGTCCGTCGGGAAAAAGATACAAAAGTCTGAGATCACGTGCCAACCGATTCAAAAACAGCTTCTTCCCAGGTGCCATCAGACTTTTGAATGGACCTACCTCACATTAAGCTGATCTTTCTCTACACCCTTGCTGTGACTATAATACTACATTCTGTACCCTGTTCTTTCCTTCTCCACTATGTACTCTATGAACAGTGTGCTTTGTCTGTATAGCGCGCAAGAAACAATACTTTTCATTGTATGCTAATACATATGACAATAAAATCAAATTTTTAAAAAGCACCAGAGAATTAACCACCAGCAGTGCCTTCACAAGATCTCCAAATCCAGTGGCAGGAAGGGTCCAACAGCAGTGTCCTTTCCCAAGACAACATGTCCAGTATCGAATCACCCAAAGCTAGCGCCATTGGGAGGTGTCGTTCTTACACCTGACTCCTGAAGCAACTCCACTACTCGGAACTAAGTCGCCACAGGAGACTCCGAGGAGGTTAGCGGAAGGAAACACTTTTGGGATAACCTCAAAGCACCCCTGAAGAGCTCAAACATCCCCGCCGACTCGCGGGAGACCCTGGTTTGTGATTGATCAAAATGGAGAAGGTCCATTCGGAAAGACAGGGACGCATTGAGTGACATTGCTTGGATTGTGCATGAGGTGAAGTCGAGGTATCAGAGGGAGCACAAAAACTCCAAACAGCCCAACTTCTCCTCCCTCCTCTAGGGCAGCCCCTCAGGATGGAGGGTGACTTAGCCCGTTTGGCAGTGATGGATTCTGGGATGGAGGATGAGTCCCGTGGGCAGTCTGCAGATCCTGCCACATGCAGGGCAGGCTGTGCTAGAAGCTTTGGGGCAGATGTGCTGCTGGGAGGGTTAAATGGGAGGGTTTTAGCATCAGATGAGCTCAGACGGGGATGAAGTCGGGCGATATTAAGTTGAGAATGAGGGAACAAATATCGAATATATTGATTTTGATCATGAACTGTGTGCACTGGGCTTTGATGGACAGAAGTCTGGCAAATCCCATGGAATTCCCTGGCGGACCTCCGTTTGGAAGCTTTTTGTTTTACAACCTGTCATGTATCGAGTCAGATGATGCCACTGAGGAGTAATGGCTGCAGAGTACCTGGCCAGAGGCTCCGGATTCTCCAAGTAGCTTCATCTGTCTTGCTTAATGTTTCATTTTTATGTTTCAACAGTGACATTTCTACACATGGATAAATGGGCCAAATAGCAGCCACTTTGGCTGATGTTGCGACCCTCTGTGCAGTGAGTTATGTTGCCATTAAACTCCCTTTGTATCTCACTTAAAGGCTCAAATCACATTAATTCATGGCTTATTTGTTTCCCTCCTAGTGTCTCGTGCTGTGACACGACAAATCATTTGGAGCCTGTGTTTGTTTTCAATCTCTGGCTTGATGTTCTTGTAATATATACAAACCAGTCACCCCTGGCGTTGCACAGAGCTGGCGAAGGGTCATCCAGACTCAAAACGTTGGCTCCGTTCTCGCTGTCAGACCTGCTGAGAGTTTCCAGCATTTTCTGTTCTTATTTCAGATTCCAGCATCCGGAGTATTTTGCCTTTGTTGCAATGATGTCGCTAATGGAATAAGGGTTGCAACGTGACGAACAGAATGAAGTTCTAATAATGCCAACAACGATTTATATTTATATAGCACCTTTCATGTGATGAAACATCGCAAGGCATTTCCCTATGAAAGAAAAATCCCATAAGCAGACATTAGGTTAGAAGACCACAAGCTTGGTTGAACTTGTAGGTTCTTAAGAGTCGTCATTGAGGACTGCAGCAGTGAGCAGAGTGGCACGGGGCACAGGAGACTGGTAGCTAGGGCTGCTGAGTGGGCTGGCGAGAGGGGCAACGAGGATTTGGGATAGGGATAGGGAGGGGTCGGGTGATAGTGAGGTGCTGAGTGGGGGAGATTTAAGAGGCCTTAATTGATGGAGCAGAGATATCTTGGAGGATTATAGGGCTGAAGGAGATTACAGAGATAGGGAATGAGAAGACCATGAAGGGATTTAAAAGTAGGAATGAGTATTTTAAAGTCAAGACTTAACTGGGAGCCAAAGTAGGCCAATGAAATCAGGTGATTGGTGTTGGTCACTCGGGGATAGGGTTTGTGGTGTGGACAGAATACTCGGCTTTCAGTCTTCCCCATGATTTAGTTCAGGAACATTTCTGCTCCTCCAGTTCTGCTTGTCAGATAACGTAGCAACAGTGGAGTTGTGGAGAGAGATTGTGGTGAGATCGGACTGGGTGAAAACGATGTTTTATTTCTGTCCAGGGTCAGCTTGTCCTTGGGGAATAGTAGGGAGGCAAAGATAGAAGCTGGATGGGACCCTGAAGAAGGGGCTTGGGGCTCCGAAAGCTTGTGTGGCTTTTGCTACCAAATAAACCTGTTGGACTTTAACCTGGTGTTGTTAAACTTCTTACTGTGTTTACCCCAGTCCAACGCCGGCATCTCCACATCGGGACCAGAGGTAACAGGATAGGAAGAGGAGTTAATAAACACAACACATTCATCTCCAATAGCATCGCTTGCAGGCAAATCATCCTAATTAACATTCTCTTCAAGTCAATCACTCTTTGTTTTTGTGGCTGTTGTCCATTTCCCTCATTATAAAGTTTTAAAGTTTATTTATTAGTGTCATAAATAGGCTTACATTAACACTGCAATGAAGTTACTGTGAAAATCCCCTGGTCGCCACACTCCGGCGCATGTTTGGGTACACTGAGGGGGAATTTAGCATGGCCAATGCTACTAAACAGCACGTCTTTCGGACTGTGGGAGGAAACCAGAGCACCCGGAGGAAACCCACGCAGACACGGGGAGAATGTGCATTCTCTGCACAGACAGTGACCAAGCTGGGAATTTAACCCGGGTCCCTGGTGCTGTGAGGCAGCAGTGCTCACCATTGTGCCATTATGCTGCCCATTATGGTGTGTATACCATGTTATCAGGTGGACAGTGATGAGAGGCTATGTCCTGGGATGGGGGAAGGACCCTTTGTCAAAGTAGACTGCCTGACCTTGGAGAAATTCTCCTCTGTTATATTGTGATTTGATTTATTATTGTCACATGTATTAGTATACAGTGAAAAGTATTGTTTCTTGCGCGCTATACAGACAAAGCATACCGTTCATAGAGAAGGAGAGAGTGCAGAATGTAGTGTTACAGTCATAGCTAGGGTGTAGAAAAAGATCAACTTCGCTAGACCTGCAAGAGATTGAATTAGAACATTTTGTGAGAGAGTTTATAAGAGTTAGAATAGAGTTTTAAAAGCATAGAACAAGAGTAAAAGATAGAATTTGAAGGAATGCTGCGTACAGCTGGCACGAAGCTGCCTCACTCCAACGCCATCTTAGAAACATCCTGGAACCAGTGACCCTACCTGGACCCTGAAACACCTGTATGTTTTTCTGATTGCTGATTTGGTTTTAATCTGTTAATTATTTTGTGCATCATATTTCCAGTTTAGTCAGTGACCGCTGGAATTTTAAAAATAATTTGAAAAAAAAGCGCAGTGATATACTGCCATCCGGGATGTTTAAGACTTGGTCAATTCTCTAACACGTGCACAAGAATGCATTTCTATCTTCTTACAAAGAACCTACGATAGCCCAGAATTACACCGCATCAGAATCTGCCACTGATTGACAAATCTTGACTTTGAAGTTGAACTTCATTTTTAAAAAAAAGCAAGGTGTTGGTTCATAGCCACTTGCCTTTGACATTGGAAAACATCCCAAATGCCTCATTGATGTGCAAAGAAAAATCAACGGAGAACCAAGGAAGGGTGAGCAACACCCCAGTCAAAAAGTTTTAGGGATAGTCGTAAACAGAATCCCTACAGTGCAGAAGGAGGCCATTCAGCCCATTGAGTCTGCACAGACAATGATCCCACTCAGACCCTATCCCCGTAACCCCACGTATATACACCACTAATCCCTCTACCCTACACATCCCGGGACGCTAATAGACAACTTAGCACAGCCAGTCAACCTAACCCAGACATCTTTGGACTGTGGGAGGAAACCGGAGCACCGGGAGGAAACCCACACAGACACGGGGAGAACGTACAAACTCCACACAGACAGTCACTCAAGCCAGGAATCGAACCCGGGTCCCTGGAGCTGTGAGGCAGCAGTGCTAACCACTGTGCCACCGTGCCGTAAAGAAGAGAAAAGCTGAGCGGTTTAAATAGAGACTTGAGGAACTCACGGGCCTAGATGAGAGAAGGAACAGCATGCATTGCTGGGGATCCACATGAGGCCAGAGTCAGAAATAGAGAGTTCAGAGGCGGTGGAGGGCTCCTGGAGATGTAGGGTGGTGGGGTTTAGAGAGAGGGGGAGGATTAACGTCAAAAAAGGATTTAAATACAAGGGGGGACCATTTTAAATTTGGGGGCCAAAGTAACAACTCTGTGAACTTGGGATTTTTGTTTTCTTCCTTGCCAAATCTAACGCCTTATTCCTTTGGAAAGTCTTCAGCTCAGCTCCGCCCTCAGTCTCAGTAAAGCAGCACGGTGGCACAGTGGTTAATACTGCTGCCTCATAGTTTCAGGGACCCGGGTTCAATTCCCAGCCTTGGGTCACTGTCTGTGTGGAGTTTGCACGTTCTCCCCGTGTCTGCGTGGGTTTCCTCCGGGCGCTCCGGTTTCCTCCCACAGTCCAAAGATGTGTGGGTTAGGTGCATTGGCTATGCTCAATTGCCCTTGAGTGTCCCGGGTTGCATAGGTTAAAAGGATTAGGGGGGGGGTAAATATGTGGAGTTACGATGATCGGGCCTCGGTGGGATTATTGTTGGTGCTGACTCGATGGGCTGAATGGCCTCCTTCTGCACTGTAGGGAATTCTATGATTAAGAGTTCACAAGGAGTTCATAAGGAGATACAAGTTAAATGATGAGTAATGTTGAGGTGATACTAAACTGCACAAACTGCTATCAGCTGAGGTGTTGCGTCTTCAGACTAAATATCTTATCATGGATTTAGCTTCGACTTTATTTGCTTCCTGAAAGTATTTACGTTTAAGTAAGGGCAGCTGACCCTTCATAGATGAATAGCTCTTCCCTGTGGAATTACTCTGGTTTTGTTTAGTGCGGTGGCAATTTCAGTTTAAATGCTTGGCATTGAGAATTGAGAAGAGTTGACCGTTGACTGGGGCCAGCAGTGTGAGTTAAAGATTATTTCTGCAGTCTTTTGTTCCTCTCGAGCGTTACATTTGGAGGCTTTGCGAGCGTAACTCGGGTGACTTTGTGCAATGACTGCACTCTGTGGCAGCTGTTTGTGGGGTCATGGCAGGGACTGGTACCTGGTACAGACCTGCACTGCACTGTAGATACCACACAAGCACTGGAGATACGGCTTGTTCATCCAGGACACTGTGTGCTGTGATCCTTTATGGTTGCACAGTAACCAGTGCGCTCTTTCTCACACCACCTTTATCTTGTTTGCAGTTAAGCAGACACACACACACACACACACACACACCCCCCGCCCCCAAGTTAATTGGTGAGTGGGACTGCACGCAGTTTGTGCTGATTTCTCTGAGCTAAAGTGATCTGTTTTAATGGACTTGGATGTAGGGGAGGGAGGAGAATATGTGTCATTACCTGATTCCAGTCAGAGCTGGTAGATCTTCAGTTGCCATGGTTTCTCAAGACAAGATGAGGCAAAATGCTCAACATCCTCTGCAAACAGATTACTTCATCATTATCACATCACTGTTTGTGGGAGCTTGCTGTGCCCATGTTCGAACTCCTACAGTGCCAAAAGTGGCCATTCGGCCCATTGGTTCGGCACCAATCCCCCTCGAAAGAGCATCCCAGCAAGGCCCTCCCAAACCACCCCTCTGCCCCACCCCCACAGCCCTACGCATCTCCCACACAACCCACACACCCCTGGACACTAACGGGCAATTTAGTTTGAAGTTTATTTATTCGTGTCACAAGTAGACTTACATTAACACTGCAATGAAGTTACTGTGAAAATCCCCTAGCCGCCACACTCCGGCGCCTGTTCGGGTACACTGAGGGAGAATTTAGCATGGCCAATGCGCCTAACCAGCCCGTCTTTCAGACTGTGGAAGGAAACCGGAGCACCCGGAGGAAACCCATGCAGACACGGGGAGAACGTGCAGACTCTGCACAGACAGTGACCCAAGCTGGGAATCGAAGCTGGGTCCCTAGTGCTGTTGAGGCAGCAGTGCTAACCACTGTGGCACCATGCCACCTACTTAGCATAGCCAATCCACCTAATCTGCACATCTTTGGACTGCGGGAGGAAACCGGAGCACCCGGAGGAAACCCACGCAGACCTGGGGAGAACGTGCAAACTCCACACACTGACCATGTTGGCTTCAGCATTTCCTGCATTTTGACAGGACCAGCGCTTCGAAGACATCTCCTTGGCTTTAAGGCGTTTTGAGAAAGGTGCTACACAATTCAAGTCTCGTGGCTTATCGTAGCTCCGAGTGTTAAAAGGAAGTTGGTCATTTCCTGCCAGTTTGACCTGAGCTCGATAAGTTGACCCCTGTGAGGTCAGCCGCCAACAATCTTATATGGGCAGCGTCAACTCAAAAAAAAAACTCTCAACAACAAGCTTCCGAACAACCTCAGATCAGTGAGTTCACTTCCCTACATGGAGGCCCTAAGCAGTAAACAGACAGGGATAGACCAGGCTAAACATCACGTCATCAGCTAAACTCCTTAGGAGCAGACCTTGGCCTACTCATGAGCAGGAAATCAGCTATAATTTTTTTTTATTTGGTTGTCATAGCAGCATGTGCACAAAGGCATAAACAAACCTGTTTTCAAATACTCCGCTTGCCATTAATAATAACCAGATGAGAATACTTTAAGCTTCAGCCTGGCCGATGTAATTAAGAGTAGTTTGCAGCACAGTACTTCATTTATAAGGCTGGATCCTCCACCATTTAAATTTAATGGCACCCAGAATTGGGCCTTGCACAAGCCAGTCGGGAAGGGATTTCCGTCAGTCCTGTGGCTATTCTACTCGTCAGAGTTCAAAGCTGTTTCTCGCGCCAAGGGATTGAATTATCCAATAGTTTAAATAAAACAAGGTAAATAATGTAGCAGAGTGGGAATTAAGTGCCAAAATGTTCAATTATCAGATCATTTGGGTTCAGTGGCTTTGAATTAGGAGGAGGAGATTGTATAAGTAAACAAAAAGCCCTTTAATCTCTCTGGTGAAACTCTCTCCCTAACAGCACTGTGGGTGTACCTACACCACATGGACTGCAGTGGTTCAAGAAGCCAGCTCACCACCACCTTCTCAAGGGCAATTAGAGATGGGCTGTAAATGTTGATCTAGTCAGCGAAGTCCACATCCCTGGAACAAATTGTTAAAAATCTAATCGAGCCCAGTTTCCTGCATGTTAACTTTGTGATTTATGTACAAGAACACTCAACATTTCCAGTCTCTCGCCATTTTAAAAAATTCTGATTTTCCTTCCAAAGTGGATTGCTTCATGTTTCCACTTACTATATTTCATCTCCTCATCATTAATATAGATTGTAAATAGTTGAGGCCCCCTCACTGATGCTTTGCAATATTCCACTAGTAACAGCTTGCCAACCTGAAAATAACCCATTCATTCCTACTCTGTTTACAGTCTATAACCAGTTTTCATTCATGTTTATATCATCCCCAATCCCATGGGCCCTGGTTTTGTGTCAAAACTTGTTATGTGGATCCACATCAGTTGCAGATTGACTTTATTGACTTAGTGCAGACTCAACACCCCACCCACCAGTGTCCCAGGTATCCCCATTTAGAAGGGATACAAATATCCGTCACCTGTTTGACAATGTAATTGCCATCAAACCTTGACATAGAATTGCCATTAATATTGACAATTTGCATCTTATCAAAATATGACTGTAAATAGTGAAGAGATTTGTGATTTATGACCACACCAAAGATCCTTAGACAGCACTTTCCAAACTAGAAGGACAAGGGTAGCAGATACATGGGAACATCACCACCTGCAAGTCCCCCTCTAAGCCACTCACCATCCTGATTTGGAAATATATCAGCCATTCCTTCGCAGTCGCTGGATCAAAATTCTGGAATTCCCTCCCTAACAGCATTGTGGGTCAACCCAAAGCGCATGGACTGCAGCGATTCAAGAAGGCAGCTCACCACCACCTTCTCTAGGGCAACTAGCGATGGGCAATAAATGTGGCCCAGCCAGTGACACCCATGTCCCACGATTGCATAAAAAGTGTGACTTACACTGGCCACTGAGAAGTGTGTATGGACCACACTATAGCAAAGGACAGATAAATGCCACATGCTGTTTATATGGACTTCCAGGAGGACTTTGATAAAGTCCCACATAAGAGACTGTGAACTAAGGTAAAGGCCCGTGGAATTGATGGCAAATTACTGACCTGTCAAGGAAATTGATTGAGTGGCAGGTGACAGAAATCAGGGATAATGGGTAGGTACTCAAATTGGTGGGATGTGACTAGTGGTGTCCCACAGGATCTGTGTTCGAGCCTCAATTATTTACATTATTTATTAATGACTTGGATAATGGCACAGAAAGTCATTTTTAAAATTTGCTGGTGACACAAAGTTAGGTGGCATTGTGGACAGTGTAGATGACAGTATAAAATTACAAAGGGATATGGATAGACTGGGTGAATGGGCAGGTGGATTTCCATCCATGCAAGTGTGAAGTTATCCACTTCGGACAGAAAAAGGATGGATCAGAGTACTTCCGAGATGGTACGAAGTCCAAAGAGACTTGAGGGTTCAGATGCACGTATCTTTAAAATGCCACAGACAGATGCAGAAAATAATCAAGAAGGCTAATGGAATGCTGGCCTTTATATCTCGAGGAGTGGAGTATGAGGACACAGGTTATGCTGCAGCAATACAAAACCCTGGTTAGACCCCACTTGGAGTCACTGTGAGCAGATCTGGGCACCACGCATTAGGAAGGATATATTGGCCTTGGTAGGTTTACAAGAATGATTCCTGGACTTCAGGAGATTGTACAGATTAGGCCTGTTTTCTCTAGAATTTAGAAGGTTGTGGGGTGATCGGATTGAAGTTTTCAAGATGATAGCAGGAAAAGACAGGGTAGATAAAGATAAACTATTTCCACTGGTTGAAGATTCTAGAGCCGAGGGCATAGTCTAAAAATTAGGGCCAGACTGTTCAGGAGAGATGTTGGGAAGCTCCTGTACACACACAGGGTGGTAGAGGTTTGGAACTCTCTTCCACAAACTGCAGTTGATGCTGGATCAGTTCCTAATTTTAAACCTGAGATAGTTATATTTTTGTTAAGCTAAGGTATTAAGGGATATGGACCAAAGGCAGGTATATGGAATTAGGCCACAGATCAGCCATGATCTCATTGAATGGTGGAACAAGCTCAAGAGACTAATTGGCCTTCCCCTGTTCCTATGTAATGGAGTTTTATTGATAACATTTGTGTTTTATTCTTTTAAGCCAAACATTTAACGAATTAAGCAAAAGGAATCACAAATTAAAAGAGCAGCCCCTTGAAGGGGTAAGGCATCAAATAAAATACAAATTACAAAGGCAACTTAAAACAAAATGTGATCAAAGGGGTCAATAAAACAGCCCAGTCCCCGTGCAGCCCATCAGCCACTGAAGCCTCAATGGTGCCGGAGGACACAGTGACAACGTTTGTGTCTTAGACAGACAGAAGAGACTGCCTTGTTAACCAAAGGCAAAGTACTGCAGTTACTGGAAGTAAGGACATAAGAAAAGTGAAACTAGCAGACAAAATGCTGGAAGTATTCAGCAAGTCAGGCAGCATCTGTAGAGAGAGAAATCGAGTTTAGCCTTTCAGGTCGACGACCTTTTGTCAGTGGTGTATGTTGAAGCAAAGACTGCACCCATCAGTCTGACACTATCAGTTTCCACACCATCTACTTTGTGACCTCTCAAATTGACATTGCCAGAATGTGGCAAGCCAGAGATGATTGTGTGTTATTAGCTCGAGCTGACTAGGAGCTGGACTGCTACTGCCCAAACTCATTTCACAATGACCTTTTACCCACATCACTGCGGTCCAGGCTGAGTTTGAACTTGAGCCCAGGAGGTTAATGTCAGTGTGGTCAAAAGAGATGAGACAAGAGTGACTGTTCTTGATGTCCAGGGAGCATTTGACCGATTGTGGCATCAAGCATCCCTGGCAAAATTGAAGTCAATCGGGACACCCCAACTGGTTGGAACCATGACTCGTACAAAAGAGATGGTTGGGGTTGTTGGAGGTCAATCATCTCAGCCCCAGCACTCTCTCAGGGTGGTGTGCCAGGCCCAACCATCTTTCGCTGATTTGTCAATGACCTTCCCTCCTTCATGAAGTCACTGTTCACTGATGATTGCCAGCAATGTTTGCAACTCCTCAGATGCTGAAGAAGTTCTATATCCACAGCAAGAGCTGGACAACATTCAGGCTTGGGCTGAAAGCTGGTCATTCATGCCACACAAGTGCCAAGCAATGCCCATTGTTGTGAATATCTAGTTCATAGTTTCTGCCAAAAATTATTGTTATAAAAATAAGGCCATTAAATGCTGGGATTTAGTGATTGCCAGAACACCAAAAGAACTGGCAGTTCAGAAGGTTATGCATGTTTGTTTAATAGTCGGAATGGAAGAGGTAAGTGCAATTAAAGCAGCTTACATTAAAAAAAATTAGGACTATGTTGTATTCCGAGGTTAACAGCTAGAAAGTAAAGGTTATAAAACAGCAGGTGGACTTGCTCATCTAGAAAATTGGAGACATGATGTCCACACCGCATGTAAAGAAGTGCAGTCCAAAGAGATGTTTTGGCTTTGGGAGTTAGAGCTAAAGTGTTTTAAAAACATTCAGTGAATCCTGAAAGGTTATAAAACCCATCCACTTTATCAGATTGAAAAATAAATTGTAAATTAGGGATAATTATCTTCGAGATGAGTCTGAGGACAGCCCAGAACAGGCTACGTTGTTATCGAGGTGGATGGAACTTAGGAAGGTTCCCTGGTTTCAATTTATATGCATGTTTGCAAGCAAAGTTATTTGCAGTTTGGACCTCATGTGATATGCAGCTTGCTGAGATGATTTAGCTAAAATAAAGCATGGATAGAAGGCTGGTTGGCAGACAAGAAACAGCGTAGGAATAAATGGGTCTTTTATCAAATGACCAGGCAATGACTAGTGGGGTACAGCAGGGATCAGTGCTGGGACCCCAGCTATTTACAATATATATTAATAATTTAGATGAGGGAACTAAATGTAATATCTCCAAATTTGCAGCTGGGGGGATTGTCAGGTTGAGGAGGATGCAGAGATGCTTCAGCATGATTTGGACAAGGTGAGTGAATGGGCAAATGCATAGCAGATACAGTATAATGTGGATAAGTTCGAGGTTATTCACTTTGGTAGCAAAAACAGGTAAATTATTATCTGAATGGCTATAGATTGAGAGAAAGGAATGTGCAACGAAACCTGGATGTCCTTATACACCAGTCGCTGAAAGTAAGCATGCAGAGGGTGAAGAAAGATTCAAATACAGAAGCGAGGATGTCTTGCTGCAATTATACAGGGCCTTACTGACGCCACGCGTGGAATATTGTGTGCAGTTTTGGTCTCCTTATCTGAGGAAAGATGTTTTTGCTATAGAGTGCAGCAAAGCTTTACCAGGCTGATTCCTGGGATGGCGGGATTGACGTATGAGGAGAGATTGAGTCAGTTAGGATTATATTTGCTGGCGTTTCGAAGAATGATGGGGGATCTCATAGAAACCTATAAAATCCTAACAGGACTAGACAGGGTAGATGTAGGAAGGATGTTCCTGTTGGCAGGGTAGTCCAGAACCAGGGGTCACAGTCTGAGGATATGGGGTAAACCATTTAGGTCTGAGATGAGGAGAAATTTCTTCATCCATAGAACTGTGAGTCAGTGGAATTTGCTACCACAGAAAGCAATTGAGGCCAAAACATTGTATGTTTTCAAGAAGGAGTTAGATATAGCTCCTGGGGCTAAAGGGACCAGGGGATATGGGGGAAAGCAGGAACAGGTTATTGAGTTGGATGATCAGCCATGATCATAATGAATGACGGAGCTAGAATAGCTGGAGCTGAGGAGAATTCTCCAGAGGACTGTACCACACAAATGAGTATCCCTGCAGAAGTAAATAGCTTTTCGATCACTGTGTCCTCTAAGAGGAAGTAGGAAGTAAACCAGAGTACATAAACTATCTAGTTACAAACCATACTGTTAAATTACTAGTGCTTGTTTTGTTTCAGTCTTTTATATACAATACGGTTTTTGTTTTAAAATAAGAAGTAAAATCTTGGGGATAGTTAGTTCTGTTGGTTGAATCTGATCTCTTTTTCAGGGTTAACAATCCCCAAGAAGATTGTAATGCCATCTCCAACGAGAGAGAATCTAACGATCTCCCCTTGACATTCAGTGGCATTACCATTGCTGAATCCCCACTAGGGCAGCACAGTGGCACGAGGGCAACATGGTGGCACAGTGGTTAGCACTGCTGCCTCCCAGCGCCAGGGACCCGGGTTCGATTCCCAGTTTGGGTCACTGTCTGTGTAGAGTTTGCACATTCTCCCCGTGCCTGCGTGGGTTTCCTCCAGGTGCTCTGGTTTCCTCCCGCAGTCCAAATATGTGCAGGTTAGGCGGATTGGCCATGATAAATTGCCCCTTGGTGTCAGGGGGGCTAGTTAGGGTAAATGCATGGGGTTATGGGGATAAGACTTGGGTGGGATTATGGTCGGTGCAGACTCAATGGGCCGAATGGCCTCCTTTGCACTGTAGGATTCTATGATCAACATCCTGGGGATTACCATTGAAAAGAAGCTGAACTGAACTAGCCATATAAAAACTGTGGCTACAAGAGCAGGTCAGAGGCTGGGAATTCTGAGGCGAGTAACTCTCTTCCTGATCCCCGAGCCTGTTCATTATCTACAGGTCAGGAGTGTGATAGAATGCTCTCCATTTGTTTGGATGAGCGTGGCTCCAAAAACACTCAAAAAGACTGATACCATCCAGGACAAAGCAACCCCTTGATTGGCCCCCATCCACCACCTTAAACTCTTACTCCCTCCACCACTGATGCACAGTGGCAGCCGTGTGTACATCTACAAGATGCACTGCAACAACTCACTAAGGCTCCTTTGGCAGCACCTTCCAAACTTGCGACTCCTGCCTCCCAGAAGGACAAGGGCAGCAAAGGCATGGGAGCAGCACCACCTGCAAGTTCCCCTCCAAGCCACGCACCGTCCTGAGCAGAAACTATATCACCAATTCTTCACTGTCATTGCATCGAGACCCCAGAACTTCCTGCTAACAGCACGGTGGGTGTACCTACTGCAGTGGTAAAAGAAATTGGCCCATCATCACCGTCTCGAGGGTAATTAGGGATGGGAAACTAATGCTGCCTTGCCAGCGACACCGACATCCCATGAAAGAATAATAAGAAATTGTCTCGCCCATTGTGCTGCTCAGTTTCTCTGAGATCACATTCCAAGAAGGTAACCCAATCGTGTCAGGAAAAGGCCAGGCCAGCAAGTCTACTGAACTCGTAACATTCCGTAGAGCACCCTGAGCATCCCATTAGTCCTTGCGCTTTCTCTGCTCTGGTCCTTACTGAGCACAGACCAGGTTTCAAACCCTGCCGTCTCTGTTGCTAAACTACACACACCTAAATTTGTTGAAAAATAGTAGGAAAATTCTAAAATTAATTAAAAACCGTTCTTGCTGTGAAAATTCCAGTGGACGTCAAGTTTTTCATGTTGCCTTAAGGTCAGTCGCTTGACGCTTCTCCCATGTCCTACAATGCATCCTATTCAGTCATTGCCTGCTACCACCAAAGGTCACATTAGGTTACTAAAAAAAACAAGGCAGAAGCTCAGGTCAACTTACCTCAGCTCAATAAAAAATCATACAACTTGTGCGTTGCCAGTACTTTGAGTTAATTCCTTTGTTAGCAGACCGGGATCAAAGTGGGGGAATTATAGTGATTAACACAGTCCTTCTACTTCCCAGCTCAAAGGCACATACAGTTATCTACTGCATTGTCATCATAACTGAAGTGTAGGCCAAAAATTAAACCACTTAATTGCCCAGTAACATTGCCAAAACATGCTGGTAGCAGCAAAGGAGTGATCTCCACTTGACTATTTTCTTCATTACTTTTAATCACTGCATTAAAGTCTAATCATCTTCACAGATGTATTTATTTTTAGTTCAGCAGTTAAATGCTGATGTAATCATCTGCCACCCCCGGAACGCCCACGTAGAGATTCGGATCCACATACTCGAGATGCTAACAGTGTCAGGCTTGTAGAACTGGTCTTTGGGTCTAATCAGTGTTTCAACGCCCACTCCGTCATCACTGAAAAAGTTTAAATGGCTCCCGATATAAAGAGGCCATTTAATATTAAAGATGGTGAGCACTGCTGCCTCACAGCTCCAGGGAACTGGGTTCCTGGCTTGGGTCACTGTCCGTGCAGAGTCTGTACCTTCTCCCCATGTCTGCGTGGGTTTCCTCTGGGTGCTCTGGTTTTCTCCCACAGTCCAAAAGATGTGCGGGTTAGGTTGATTGGCCATGCTGAATTGCCACTTAGTGTTCCAGGATGTGTATTTTAGATGGATTAGCAGGGTAAATATGTGGGGTTTTGGGGATAAGGCCTGGGTGGGATTGTTGTCTGTGCAGACTCGATGGGCCAAATGGCCTCCTTCTGCACTGTGGGGATTCGATGACTTCAAGGAAAGGGTGAGCCATTCTAATCGGGTCAAAAATTGACCTATGAACCTGACCTCGGTAGCAAGTAATACAATAGGCAACCTCGGGACAAAATTCACAAGCCACCCGTACAGCAACAACTTGTTAGTCAGTTTTTAATGTTAGGGCTGGGATATGGAGGAAGACTTTGCCTCCCTCACCCGAATCTTGTAAACTTGTCTGGCTTTAGTTACAGCCTCACTTAAGAGGCTGTAAATAAATCCTCACTTCAAGTTGTAGTTGCGTTCCTGAACATCGCGATGTTAAGTGAAGCGACTTTATGTTAATCACAGGTTCCTGTAAGAATCAGTGCCAAATGGAGTCAGAGGTTTACAGCTTGGAAACAGGCCCTTCGGCCCAACTTGTCAATGCCACCCAGTTTTTACCACTAAGCTAGTACCAATTACCCGCATTTGGCCCATATCTCTTTATACCCATCCATATGCTTTATAAAAGTCAAAATTGTACCCGCCTCTACTACTACCTCTGGCAGCTCGTTCCAGACACTCGCCACTTGTGTGAAAAAATTGCCCCTCTGGACCCTTTTGTGTCTCTCCCCTCTCACCTTAAACCTATGCCCTCTAGTTTTAGACTCCCCTATCTTTGGGAAAAGATGTTGACTATCTACTTCATCTATGCCCTTCATTATTTTATAGACCTCTATAAGATCACCCCTAAGCCTCCTACGATCCAGGGAATAAAGTCCCAGTCTATCCAGCCTCTCAAACCATCAAGTTCCGGTGGCATCCTGGTAAATCTTTTCTGTATTCTTTCTATAATAATATCCTTTCTATAATAGGGTGACCAGAACCGTACACAGTATTCCAAGTGTGGCCTTCAATGTTCTGACCAATGAAACCAAGCATGCCGAATGTCTTCTTCACCACCTTGTCCACCTGTGACTCCACTGTCAAGGAGCTATGAACCTGTACTCCTAGATCTCTTTGTTCTATAACTCTCCACAACCTACCATTAACTGAGTAGGCCCTGCCCCAATTCGATCTACCAAAATGCATCACCTCACATTTATTTAAATTAAACTCCATCTGCCATTCAATCGGCCCATTGGCCCAACTGATCAAGATAAAGGGGTCATAGCTTGAGGATAAGGGGTAAACCTTTTAGAACTGAGGTGAGGAGAAATTTCTTCACCCGGAGAGTGGTGAATGTGTGAAATTCACTGCCACAGAGAGTAGCTGAGGTCAAAAAATTGTGTGATTTCAAGAAGAAATTTGAGAGAGCACTTGGGGCTCAAGGGATATGGGGGGGAAGGGGGGATTGGATATTGAATTTGATGATCAGCCATGATAATGAATGGTGGAGCAGGCTCGAAGAACTAAATGGCCTAGTCCAGCTTCTAGTTTCCCTATTTAAAGGGGGAGTTGGGTTTTATTTTGGTTTTCCCGAGTGGAAAATATCCAGTGAGCAAGTTGAAATACTACTGTACATATGCAGCACCGTGTGGTCCTCGCTGAAATAACATATCATGAATTCCTAAATATAAATTGAAGGGAAAACATTGCAGGACAATGTGGAAAGTTCCGGGGAGTGGGACTAGCTGGATGACTATTCCAAAGTGTTGGCACAGACCATGATAAGCTGCATCTGTGGTTAGAAGCTGGAGAGGAATCCTTAAGTCTGGTCTTCTGACCCTTTCTCTAAACTCCCTCGAAAATGTCTGGCATACTTCCTTCTGGAAAGTTCCAAAATGTTGTCCCCCTAAGCGCTTTCTTCTGCAATTCTTCCAGTCTAAGACGAAATGAGTTTTTAAAAAAAATTAGTTTGGTATCTTTTCATGAGATGCTGCTCCCACATCTTATCTTGTGTTTATTTGCCTCAATGATTTTCCTCCCAAGCACTCTTCACCCGACGATGAAAACATTTAATCCTGTGGCACAATTGGCTACCCAAGCCCTTCAGTCACCTTCTGATGGATTACCAGTGATCGTTGCCTGAATTTCCCCAGATTCATGACAATAGGATTTCCATTCACTACCTGTATGCTGAACTGGGAGTCTCCCAAGCCAGCCTGAAGTTGCAGGCATCCTCCTGACAAAGTGTTCCATTGCTCTGCCAATGGCCATGACAGTGCACGACTCCAACACCAATGACTTAAGGGCAGTCGGTGACACAGTGGTTAGCACTGCTGCCTCACAGCGCCAGGGACCCGGGTTCGATTCCAGCCTTGAGTGAATTGTCTGTGTGGAGTTTGCACGTTCTCCCCATGTTCGCATGGGTTTCGTCCGGGTGCTCCGGTTTCCTCCCACAATCCAAAGATGTCCAGGTTAGGTGGATTGGCCATCCTAAATTGCCCCTTAGTGTCCAAAGGTGTGGAGGTTACGTGGGTTGGCCATGGTAAATGCACAGAGTTGTGAGGATAGGGCAGAGGGGTGGGCCTACATAAGATGCTCTTTTGGAAAGTCAGTGCAGACTTGATGGGCCAAATGTCCTGCTTCTGTACTGTAGGGGTTCTATGGTAAAACGAAACTGGTGTCGCAAATCAGAAAAACAGATCTTAAAGAAAAAAACAACTTTAAAGTGAAACCACGTTAAACGGAAATGTTCATGTGTGTATAACTGCAGACAGAACATTACTGTCTGTGACAGCACATTCAGGGGCCCCTGTTATCCAGATTCATGTGGAATTCTTTGCCAGAGTATGACGTGTAAGAATGTGGATGGCCAATGATTTATGGCAATTTCTGACTGAAGACTATTTGAGGGATATTTCATTAACTGCAAAACCTTCCCACAGGAAGTGCCTGAAGCAGAGAATGTTGCCCCAATCCACTGAGATTGACGAGGCACTCTCACTGTTAAAAATGCTTCCAAAGCCTTGTGCAGATGAGCGATAGTTTCATTAAACCAGCCCGCTTTCTCGCAGCACACAAATCCTGTGCAAGATGTTACCTTGGTGATTTGCCGATCTCCTGGGGTCCCGGGGAAAATTGGATTTGCAATTCCTAGTCCCCCACCCTCCAGGACATTCTGCTGAAAGTGACAGCAGATATTGGATATGGGCAGGAGTGCTTAAATGATGCCTGAATTATGGAAACGCGGCCCCTGTCATAAAAGCAAGAGCCGCAGTAGACCAATGTTGTCCAGTGCACTAGCCCCTGGTCACCTGTGGACAATTGGCAATCCAGATGTGGCGAGTCACATTGCCGACTGGTAAATAAATTTGCAAGAAACCAGCAGTGGGATTGAGCTGCAATCTCGATCCTCATTCACACAGCATATCTATGTGTTGCTTTTGTGATCGTTGCAAAAGTTGTTTAGTTGTAAGACAATAAAACTCTTCTTTTTTGATGCGAGTGATTTACCGGTTGCCTTTTCAGTGAATATATTGGCCTGTATCGAGCGCAAGGCATTATCTATTAAAATATACAGTACGTGGCTAAAACTATGTTGCCGTAGCATCAAGATGTTACCCTGGCAATGTGCCGGTCTCCTGGGGTCCTTGGGAAAATTGGATTTGCAGTTCCTAGTTAGCGATTTGTAATGGACAAGGACGTACAAGATGCTCGGAACATCTGTGTCTTCCCAGTGTGCACCATTGTTATGTGGATAAAAGAGCGATTTAATGCAATGTGGCTTCTGAGCTTCATTCAATTGAATTAGTTTGACCCTGGGGCCTAGCCAATTTTTGAACCAGTTTACTAGCCAAAAACATTTAATGAGTGAATCTTTTCCCAACAGTTGAGTTGGGAGGAAATTTGAAAGTTGCTTAGGCATAGACTATTTTCTAAATGGGAAAATGCTTAGGAAATCAGAAACACAAAGAGACTTGGGAGTCATTGTTCAAGATTCTCTTAAGGTTAACGTGCAGGTTCAGTCGGCAGTTAGGAAGGCAGATGCAATGTTAGCATTCATGTCGAGAGGGCTAGAATACAAGAGCAGGGATGTACTTCTGAGGCTGTATAAGGCTCTGGTCAGACCCCATTTGGAGTATTGTGAGCAGTTTTGGGTCCCATATCTAAGGAAGGATGTGCTGGCCTTGGAAAGGGTCCAGAGGAGGTTCACAAGAATGATCCCTGGAATGAAGAGCTTGAAGAATGAGAAACGGTTGAGGACTCTGCGTCTGTGCTCATTGGAGTTTAGAAGGATGAGGGGGGATCTTATTGAAACTCAGGATACTGCGAGGCCTGGTTAGAGTGGACGTAGAGAGGATGTTTCCACTAGTAGGAAAAACTAGAACCAGAGGGCACAACCTCAGGCTGAAGGGAAGACCCTTTAAAACAGAGATGAGGAGGAATTTCTTCAGCCGGGGAGTGGTGAATCTGTGGAACTCTTTGCCGCAGAAGGCTGTGGAAGCCAGGTCATTGAGTGTCTTTAAGACAGAGATTGATAGGTTCTTGATTAATAAGGGGATCAGGGGTTCTGGGGAAAAGGCAGGAGAATGGGGATGAAAAAATATCAGCCATGATTGAATGGCGAAGCAGACTCGATGGGCCGAATGGCCTAATTCTCCTCCTAAGTCTTATCGTCTTATGGTTTCGTGTCTGCAGTCTTCTATTTATGCCTCTTATTTGAAACTTGCTGTAATTCCACCTGTAAGTAATGAACAGGAAAAAGGCGTCCGAACATGTGGTTAAGCCGTGTATATCTGGGAACAAAGTATGCCCTGCATATACAATATTAGTACTTGATAACTTCAAGCAAATATTAAGACCCCAACATTGTCATTTGGAGATTCTGATGTTTGCACGCTATGCAGACAGAGCATACTCTTCATAGAATATATAGGGGAGAAGGAAAGGAGAGGGTGCAGAATGTGATGTTACCGTCATAGCTAGGGTGTAGTGAAAAATCAGTTTAATATATGGTAGGTCCATTCAAAAGTCTAATGGCAGCAGGAAAGAAGCTGTTCTTGAGCCAGTTGGTATGTGTTTTCAGACTTTGTATTTTTTTCCTGACTGAAGAAGGTGGAAGAGAGTATGTCCGAGCAGGAGTAGACTATTCGTCCACTTGAGCCTGCTCTGATCTGATTTTGTCCTCAACTCCATTTTCCTGTATGTCCACCCCACCAGCACCCTCATAACCCTGGGGGAGGAATTAATAACCCCATCACACTAACCCCAACCAATTCACAACTCCAATACCAAGGCTACAAAAGCACAATCCACTGCAAGCTGTAAATCTGACTGGATAACGCTGTGAATGCTCAGCAGGTCAGGCAGCATGTGTTAGAGAGAGAAGCAGATTAACATTCCAGGTCGCTGACCTGATGAAAAGTCATAAAGCTGGAGCATTAACTCTGTTTATCTGACAGTCAAGATTGTGCGCCAAGTTCTATTTATCCCCTTCCGTTTGCACGGAATTATCCTCAGACTGAAACTTGCCGACTTCAATTTTGGTCCCAAATTGCTCCAAAGATTTGTGCTTTGCTTACTCGCCTCTCCACAACATTTCCGGCCTAAAGCCCAGCCACCTGCGATTCAGCCTCTGGCACACTCCACCCTCCCCCACCGCTCCAACACTACTTGAAAGTTTATTTATTAGTGTCACAAGTAAGGCTTATGTTAACACCACAATGAAGTTACTGTGAAAATCCCCTAGTCGCCACACTCCAGCACCTGTTCGGGTACACAGAGGGAGAATTTAGCACGGCCAATGCCTTTCAGACTGTGGGAGGAAACCCACGCAGAGGAAACCCACGCAGACACGGGGAGAGCATGCAGACTCCGCACAGACCCAAGGTGGGAATCGAACCTGGGTCCCTGGCACTGTGAGGCAGCAGTGTTAACCACTGTGCCACCGTGCTGCCCCTGTTTTTGTGGCTGCTGGCGACTCGCTTCCCTCTGAGTCCTTGGTTTCAACACGTTCTTGGTCCTGTGGCTCCCACACTTTATTTAAGATGCTAGTGTTGTGTTTCTCACATTTGGTTTCTCTCTTTGTGTTTTACACAGATCCCCACATTAAAGTTGGCGGAAAGAAAGAAAACGTGAAGGAAGCGAAAGAAAAGATCATGTCAGTTCTAGACACGAAGGTAAGATACAGTGTCACTCTCTCCATTTGTCATGTGTCTTATTCACCAGTGATGAACATTTGTCTGTTTAATTACTGCGATGGATCAGTGCAGTGTAGTGAGATCAGTAATATTCATTTCATAAATATATATCCAAGCTGCCCTTAATGCACCAATTCAAAACTTTGCCTGTCATTTTCATTTTAATATAAGAACATAAGAACTAGGAGCAGGAGTAGGCCATCTGGCCCCTCGAGCCTGCTGCGCCATTCAATATGATCATGGCTGATCTTTTTGTGGACTCAGCTTCACTTACCCGCCTGCTCACCATAACCCTTAATTCCTCTACTGTTCAAAACTTTATCTATCCTTGACTTAAAAACATTCAATGAGGCAGCCTCAACTGCTTCACTGGGCAGGGAATTCCACAGATTCACAACTCTTTGTGTGAAGAAGTTCCTCCTCAACTCAGTCCTAAATTTGCTTCCCCTTATTTTGAGGCCATGCCCCCTAGTTTGAGTTTTACCCGCCAGTGGAAACAACTTCCCTGCTTCTATCTTATCTATTCCCTTCATAATCTTATATGTTTCTATAAGATCTCCCCTCATTCTTCTGAATTCCAATGAGTATAGCCGCAGTCTACTCAGTCTCTCCTCATAAGCAAACCCTCTCAACTCCAGAATCAACCTAGTGAATCTCCTCTGCACCCCCTCCAATGCCAGTATATCCTTTCTCAAGTAAGGAGACCAAAACTGTACATAGTACTCCAGGTGTGGCCTCACCACAACCTTATATCATAGAAATCATAGAAACCCTACAGTGCAGAAGGAGGCCATTCGGCCCATCGAGTCTGCACCGACCACAATCCCACCCAGGCCCTACCCCCACATATTTACCCGCTAATCCCTCTAACCTACGCATCCCAGGACTCTAAGGGGCAATTTTTTTAACCTGGCCAATCAACCTAACCCGCACATCTTTGGACATCTTATACAGCTGCAACACAACCTCCCTGTTTTTAAAATCCATCCCTCTAGCAATGAAGGACAAAATTCCATGTGCCTTCTTAATTACCTGCTGCACCTGCAAACCAACTCCTTGAGGTTCCTGCACAAGGACACCCAGGTCCCTCTGCACAGCAGCATGTTGCAATTTTTTACCGTTTAAATAAGAGTCCATTTTGCTGTTATTCCTACCAAAATGGATGACCTCACATTTACCAACATTGTACTCCATCTGCCAGCTCTCTCTCATTCATTCTCCCTCCCGTCTCTCCTGTCCGTCTCCCCCACCCGTCTGTTGCTTTTGCCCCCCCCCCCCCCCCCCCCCCCAGGAGGGGGAGACGGGATCAGCCTGATCTTTTATTTTGTTGGAATAATCGCAGTTTTTCTGATCTTTACACTTGATTCTCACGGTTGTGCCTGTTTGTGTAACACCCCCTGAGAACACTCAGTCCCCGTAGCCTTTAACCCAGCTGGAAACATACCATGGGGTCATTACTGATTAACACAATCACTGCCTTAATAATAATTCTAGTCCAGGGCTGTGCAATCTGATTGGTGATGTGAACAGGATAGATGGAAGGAACCATCCAGTGACGTTTGTGTCTCCTCTTGCCCTCTGTATTAGAGTAATCGGGTGACTCTGAAAATGGACGTGTCACATACAGAACACTCCCACGTCATTGGCAAAGGAGGAAACAACATTAAAAAAGTGATGGAGGAGACAGGGTGTCACATTCACTTCCCTGACTCCAACAGGAACAACCAGACAGAGAAAAGCAACCAGGTAATTCCACATCGAATGGCTGCTGAATCTGTTTTTCCATTTGATTTGATTTATTATTGTCACATGTATTAACATACAGTGAAAAGTATTGTTTCTTGCACGCTATACAGACAAAGCATACCGTTCATAGGGAAGGAAACGAGAGAGTGCAGAATGTAGTGTTACAGTCATAGCTAGGGTGGAGAGAAAGATCAACTTAATGCAAGGTAAGTCCATTCAAAAGTCTGACAGCAGCAGGGAAGAAGCTGTTCTTGAATTGGTTGGTACGTGACCTCAGACTTTTGTATCTTTTTCCCGAAGGAAGAAGGTGGAAGAGAGAATGTCTGGGGTGCGTGGGGTCCTTAATTATGCTGGCTGCTTTGCCGAGGCAGTGGGAAGTGTGGACAGAGTCAATGGATGGGAGGCTGGTTTGCGTGATGGATTGGGCGACATTCACGACCTTTTATAGTTCCTTGCGGTCTTGGGCAGAGCAGGAGCCATACCAAGCTGTGATACAACCAGAAAGAATGCTTTCTATAGTGCATCTGTAAAAGTTGGTGAGAGTTGTAGCTGAGATGCCAAATTTCCTTAGTCTTCTGAGAAAGTAGAGGCGTTGGTGGGGCTTTCTTAACTATAGTGTCGGCATGGGGGGACCAGGACAGAATGTTGGTGATCTGGACACCTAAAAACTTGAAGCTCTTGACCATTTCTACTTCGTCACCACTGATGTAGACAAGAGCATGTGAATTGTGAATAATGAATCCCCTTTTATTTAAACTTACAAAAGCTTGGTGGTGTTCTTCAAATTGACCGTGCACACACTCGGAGCCCAAAGTAACACACACACCCTCCTTCCCACAAAACACACTGATTAGGGACAGTAACGGAAAGGATACAAGGGTTTCATTTCTCTACAGCAGCGACCTTTTTCTGGCAAAAGTAAAGGGCCGTAAAAGCAAAATGAAACTCTGGATGTGTATTCTTGATAAACAAGCAAGGCTATGCACTTTGCTTTATTATTGTCACCGTGAGCCAATGTTTTTCTCAAAATGAAGATTTGACTGCTCACTTTGGATTGCGTTTTAATTAAACTGATGCATAATTGGTAACAAAGATTTGAACAGTGGTACAAAACAGTAAGATCCTGGTGAATCGATTCCCAGGAGACCCGTCTCCAAAATGATTTTAAGCGGAGTTTCATGATAGCTGAAAAAACCACATTCCTAGTGGAGGTGTCTCTGTGTAACCCGATAAGCCAACAACAGGGTCTGTGTCAAAAACAACAGATTCAAATACCAAATGAAAACATAGGGAAGCAGTGAATGTGTGGAAAAAGTCTTTATTCAATTTGTTCACACCTTACACTGGCCTGACCTTGTAAAAGGCCGGAGCCTTGCAGTGAAAAATGTCAGGAGTTATCTCTGGAAAGCTCTGTAATCACTTTCTGTTTAGCATGCTGTCTTCAGGCATGTTTTCAGTGTTTTGGTGCTGCAGTGTAGAAATTCCTTCATGGTCTTGATGGTATCGGGTAGGGAAACAGGCAGGTGAGTCATTGGCTCACAGGCAGTCATTGATTGGACCCTTCAGGGTCAATGGTTGATGACACTCTTTCTCAGGCTCAGCCACACTAGAAGGTTTTGTCCTTTCACTGGGAGACCTCGATGTCAAATGGTGGCTTGCCCAGTGCTTCATGGGTTTGCGCTCTTGTGTGGCCTGATTGGTCGGCAACACGGTCACATGACAAGCTTGGAGAAGTTTGGCTAATCTGGAATTACCAATGAGGAATCTCAGTTTATCGTAGGCACCATTCGGTGGGATTTTCTATTCTGTTGGCGGGAATGGTTGATGATTTTGATCTAATTGGAATTTTGTGCCGTTCACATTTGATTAGTCACAACTGGACTCTACTGCTGCCTGGCTTAGACTAGAGATTGACATAATTACTGGTGACATAGAGATGGAATTTCTCATTTATTTCTAAGCAAGGTTCCCCTTATTCTCAGGGTCCTTGAGGGGGTTCAGCAGTTTCTGTGTGCTGATCAGAAAGTTCTGCGGTTTTCCTGTGCTCCTTTGAGCACATTCCTCCTTTTGCTGCATTGAAGAAAAAAAGTTTCTGTAATGTTAGCATCAATTTACAATGACTAGCTGATGGTGGTTTTGGAAATGTTGCGAAAGCATCTCCTGAGAAACAGGACTGCGGGGAGGGTCTGCAGGAATGTTTCATTATTTGTCAGGAGTTCCCGATGATATGTCACTCCCCAGACATGGACCATTACTCGAAGCAAGTCCCCACAAGAGAAATGTATGAAAAATCACATTTCTAATTGCTTGCAATGGATCTGCTTTGATTACCAGGTCTCCATAGCAGGACAGCCGTATGGTGTCGAAGCTGCCCGAGGCCGTATTAGGGTAAGTTCCTAACCTGGTCTACCAATTGCTGCATGGCTTTGATGATGCATGAAGTTCGATTACCATTGACAGCATCCTCAGCAGTTACTGATAGAAGGGTACTTTGAATTCGTAGAGAACCAGATTCTATTGTTACTTATAGACTTACAGACCTGTTAAACAGGAGGATTTGCTGATCAGATGGTAGTGCTTGGAACAGAAGTGCTTCATAAGTAGATGAACAATTGAATCTTAAGCATCTATGGGCGGCATGGTGACACAGTGGTTAGCACTGCTGCCTCACAGCGCCAGGGACCCAGGTTCGATTCCTGGCTTGGGTCAGTGTCTGTGTGAAGTTTGCACATTCTCCCCGTGCCTGCGTGGGTTTCCTCCGGGTGCTCCGGTTTCCTCCCACAGTCCAAGGATGTGTGGGTTAGGTGGATTGGCCATGATAAATGTGCAGGGTTATGGGGATAGGGTGGAGGGGAAACGTCTGGGTGGGATGCTCTTTCAGAGGTTTAGTGCAGATCCGAAATTCCGAATGGCCTCTTTCATCACAGGATCATCATAGAATCCCGACAGTGCAGAAGGAGGCCATTTAGCCCATCGGGCCTGCATCGACAACAATTCTCCACCCCCCCTCTCCCATAACCCCACGTATTTACCCTGCTAATGCCCCTGACACTAAGGGCAAATATGGCATGGTCAATCAACCTAACCTGCACATCTTTGGAGTGTGGGAGGAAATCGGAGCACCCGGAGGAAACCCACGCAGACACGGGGAGAACGTGCAGACTCCATACAGACAGTGACTCAAACCAGGAATCGAACCTGGTCCCTGGCACTGTGAGGCAGCAGTGCTAACCACTGTGCCACCATGCCGCCCCACCTTTCTGGAGGGATTCTATGAAATTAAAATTCAAATGTTCATCTGTTAAGCATGTTTTTTCTTGTTAAATTTGAATGGAAAGTAGAGAACATAAAGCACACATTGATGTCACGGTTTGTTGCCTCCGAACAGGTTTGTTCATGAGAGTGACCTCAATATGAGTTTATAACGATATTTTAAATAGGGGTAGCTGTGGAATATTTGGGACCAGAGTTAACAGTCATGTGAAAATGATTGCGAAAGAGGTTAGGAATGATTTTTAATTTCGAGTCAGTCATCTGCACAAGGTGTAGGAATCTCCTACACTGGCATGTGTGGAAATGGAGCTGGATTTTCAGACAGGACAGGGCCACTCCACTTTCCCAACATTCGGGAAGTTCACAACACAAGCCGGAGTTTCAGATTAGTTTTAGAAAGAGGAAAGAGTTGTTTGCCACCTTTTAGATATGAGTGAGAATAGGAGTGATTATGACCTCCGGTACAGTGCATTAGCTGCACATGCACAATTCCCCCACATTCACTGACATCAACAATGCACAAGAAGTGGGCCCTAGATTTGACCATAAGATATAGGAGCAGAATTAGGCCAGTCAGCCCATCGAGTCTGCTCCACCATTCAATCATAGCTGATATGTTTCTCAACCCCATTCTCTTGCCTTTTCCCTGTGACCTTTGATTCCCTTACAAATCAAGAACCGATCTATCTCTATCTTAAATATTCTCAATGATCTGGCCTCCACAGCCTTCTGTGGCAATGAATTCCACAGATTCACCACCCTCTGGCTGAAGAAATTCCTCCTCATCTCAGTTCTAAAGGGTCATCCCTTTACTCTGACATTACCCCTCGGATCCTAGCCTCTCTTACTAATGGAAACATATTCCCCACGTCCACTCAATCCAGGCCTTTCAGTATTCTGTACATTAAACGAGATCCCCCCCCTCATTCTTCTGAACTCCGAGTACATATCCATCAAGCCTTTCATTCCCGGGATCATTCTTGTGAACCTCCTCTGGACCCTCTCCAAGGCCAGCACATAGAAATAGAATCATAGAAACCCTACAGTACAGAAAGAGGCCATTCGGCCCATCGAGTCTGCACCGACCACAATCCCACCCAGGCCCTACCCCCATATCCCTACACATCTACCCACTAATCCCTCTAACCTACGCATCCCAGGACACTAAGGGGAAATTTTAGCATGGCCAATCAACCTAACCCGCACATCTTTGGACTGTGGGAGGAAACCGGAGCACCCGGAGGAAACCCACGCAGACACGAGGAGAATGTGCAAACTCCACACAGACAGTGACCCAAGCCATCCTTAGATACAGTGGCCCAAAATTGCTCATGATATTCCAAAGGTGGTCTGACCAGAGCCTTATAAAGTCTCAGCAGTACATCCCTGCTTTTGTATTCTAGTCCTCTCAAAATGAATGCCAGCATTGCATTTGTCTTGCTAACTACCAACTCAACCTGCAAGTTAATCTTGAGAGAATAGAAAAGTAAACCTTAATGAGATAGTATTAAAATTCCCACTGTTCCTTTGAATAAGAAGTATTTACTAGACTGTGGGCAAAGAACGGGGTTAGCGGGACTAATTGGATTGCTCTTTCCAAGAGCCATGCCCAGTGGTCATCTCCTGTGCTGTGCAGGAAACAAGGTTTAAAAACTCCCACTCTCTCAAACTGTGGGAGGCACAGTATAAAAATGCAAAGCTCCTGCAGTCATGTAGTACAGTATGAAAATCATATCAAATAATTTATTTCAATCAAATAAAATTCACAGACGAGTGTGTTGGAGGGCATTTAAGAGGGAATTGGGTTATTATCTGAAAAGGAAAAACGTGCAGGGCGACAGGAAGAAAGTTGGGTGAGTGGCACAAAGTAAATTGCTCCTTCATAGAGCCAGCGCGCATACAAGGAGCCAAATAGTTTCCTCCTGTTCTGTAAATAATTGTTCTGTAAATAATTCCGTGATTCTGGAATTGCACCTTGAAGCCTGGGAGGAATCGTTTAATTATTTAACCTTTTAAATCTTTTTAAGCGAGTTGCATCCTAATGCATGAGCTGAGATTACACCATGAATAAAAGTTTATTTTTACTGCATGTAACTATTCCCTTTCTGCTTGTAAACAAGTACTTGTCTAAGTGGTTACCCTTAGCAGCTGTGTGGTTATATAAAGAGAGGTAGTGAGCAATAGGCCTGAATCTACAGCCTGTGGTGTTTTCTTATTTAGTGGTTATTGTTTAGTAACTCTGCGTTCAATGTTCTGTCATCCAGGAGCTGCTCCCTCTGGTGATGATGTTCGATTTGCCCATCGCTGGCATCTTACAGCCTATTCCAGACCCCAACTCGCCCACCATCCAGCACCTATCCCAAACCTATAACATCTCCATTTCCTTCAAACAGCGGTCACGGATGTATGGTGCCACGGTTATTATCCGAGGATCTCAGAACAATGCTGCGGCAGTCAAGGTGAGAGCAGTCCCAGCCTTTTATAGAGACTGGTGTTACCTTCGATTCAGTAGATCTAAACACAATCAAGATTCACAAAACCATTTCCCTTACAGGCCAGGTTAATACACTGACTGAACAACAGAATCTGACAGAAAAGAACGAAGTCATTCGGCCCATTGTGTGTCTGCTGACTCTTTGGGAAAGCTATCCAATTAGTCCCCTATCCTGATTTTGTCCCCGTAGCTCTGCAGGCGTTTCTTTCCAGAGTATTTATTCAATTCTTGTTTGAAAGTTATTGTTGAAGATGCTTCCATTGTCTTTTCGGGCAATGCATGACAACTTGGGTGCATTTGAAAAAAATTCTCTCATCTCTTTCTACCTTCCATTTCTTTCACCAATTCCTTCAATCATTCTTCTCTAGTTGCTGTTTCTTGTCAGTTGTAATGATACAGTGCCTTTTAGAAATGTATTTCAATCATGTTTCTTGACAGGCTTTCCAAGCAGCTCCCAGCATTTTGTTTTGGCACTGTTTTGTCTGTAACCAGTGTCCTCTAATTATTACTGAAGTAATATAATGGACATCATGTTTATTTTTAATCAGAACTAATACAGTGTCCGAGGTGTTTTGTGAAGTTAGCCTAGACCCAAAGTTTTACATTTGATTTTGGCATGGGTGAACAGAAGGTGTTTCACTCCAGGTATGATTCAAGTGACCCACTAGGGAGCTTTTATCAAACAAAATTTATTTAAGAAAACAGTTAAAGTATAATTTAAAAAGTGTTAGCATAACTTTTATCAATTACAAGAATCAAGCATGATATAGTATAAACTTTAACAGCCAGCTATCTATGATGTTCCAAGTGAAACAACATCCCACAAGCAAACCCCTTTTTAGACATGGTGCAAAAAGCAAGTAGGCTCACGTGATGCTGGATTTTACAGCTTTGTAACACCTGCTGTGAATTGGTCCTTTGAATGTTAGATTAAAACTCTGAGGCAGGAACTTTCCAAAAAGCCTCTGAAGAGAGAGAGAGACAGACACTGTGTGCCTCCACCAGCTTCTAACTGCAACCCACAGACAGCAGAATTTTCAACTCCAGAGAGGGAGAAAACAAGAGATACTGCTTTCTGTCTCAAGTCCAAACTGCATCTGAGAAAAAATGAAACTAAAATCTTGGACTTTTCTGTGGGAAAAACTGTCCCCAGGTAACACCTGACCTGCCAATAATGTTCCACCCAGCAATTGTAAACGGACCATAAAACCCCGAGGACACTGCATTAGTCCTGATTAAAAATAAACATGATGTCCATTATATTGCTTCAGTAACAATTAGAGGACACTGGTTACAGGCGGTGCCAAAACAAAATGCTAGGAGCTGCTTGAAAAACCTGCCAAGAAACATGATTAAAAATACATTTCTTAAAGGCACAGTATCATCACACACTAAAAATAGTTTCTCCCTATTTAGTTATTTGAACATCTCTAATCAATCTCCCCATGATGTCCTCTGTTCTGAGAACAACTCCAGCTCCTTTTCTCTTTCCACTTAGCTGAACTCCCTCCCGGTATCACTCTAAATCTCCTCTGCACCCCCTTGTTTGGGATCAGATCAGAAACTCCATGGTATATTAGACTAGAGCCCAACTATTTTTTATTTTGCCATTAATGTGCGGAAAAGGTGTTTCACTCCAAGTGTGATTCTATTGACTGACCAGGAAGCTTTTATCAAAACCAACTTTACTTAACAATTCAATTTAACTATAACAAAAAGAATTAGCTGAACTTCTACTTATTGAAATATTTAAACATGACAAGATACAATTCTTAACGGCTCATCTATCTTTATTAGTTCCAATTTAAGCAATATTCCTCTGAGAGCTAAACTCTTCTTCAAAATCAGTTGGCAAAATCACACAGGCTTACGTGCTGTTATGTGTTAACAGTCCTAGAAAACCTCAGGAGAGAGATATAGAGAGACGCCTGTCTGCTGACACTCAAACAACAGCCTCCAGAGGGAGAGAGAGAAATGTTTCATGCAGGCCCAAGCAGAATCTGCCTCCTTGTCTCTAAGTATCGCTCCACCCATTCACATGACTCTTTCTCGTCTCAATCCATTTAATCAGACCCGACTCTGAAATCCCAGAGAACGACCCAAAAAAATGATCAAAACTGTATTAGCTCAGATTAAAACAAACACCCTAATAACTAGGATCAATTATTCTCCTGCATTCTCAGTATGTGAACTGCCTGGTGCAGACAGATCAGCACCGGGTAACCCGGAGTTCAATTTTAAATACCCCTCACAAGAAACATGATCCAAATACATTTCTTAAAGGCACAGTATCGTCGTACGCACCCTAAAGTGCAGTGCCAGAATTGAACAAAATACTGCAGCTTAGGCTTAACCAGTGATTTACGAAAGGCTCCAACACTCCTCTTGACGGCCAGCTTGTGCCTCCCACTGCTCTGCAGCACCATCTCTCTTCTGCATCACTCACTCGGTTTGCACACCCCTACACCTCTCGTGAGACCTCAATACCCATGTGATCGCCCTGGGGCTTTCTCATTGGATGAAAACATGGGTTAACATCCATCTCAGTTATCCAGCATATTTGACTAACCAGCGGTTTGGAAAGATTAGACACAGGCTAAGGCTCCTTTCTCGAGAAATGAGAAGACTGAGAAGAAATCTAATAGAGTTCTTTAAAATTATGAAGGGATTTGATAGAGTAGATTTAAAAGAGGGGGAGGGGTGCAGAATAGAACGAGTGCCATAAATAGAAGATCATCACCTCAAGCTCCAACAGAGAATTTAGAAGTAACTTGTTCATCCAGATCATAGAATCCCTACAGTACAGAAGAAGGCTTTTCGGCCCATCAAACCTGCACAGACAACAATCCCACCCAGGCCCTATCCCCGTAACCCCACCTATTTACCCTGCTAATCCCCCTCACACTGAGAGGCAATTTAGCACGGCCAATCAACCTAACCTGCACATCTTTGGAGTGTGGGAGGAAACACATGCAGCCATGGTGAGTTCGTGCAGACTCCACTCAGATAGTGACCCAAGGCCAGAATTGAACACAAGTCCCTGGCGCTGTGAGGCAACAGTGCTAACCACTGTGCCACCGTGCCGCCCAGATAGTGGTAAGAATGTATTTGAGGCAAAGAGCACAGATGCACAACTCCATAAGCACATGTAAAAGGGAATAGAACAGATGTGCTGACAGGATTGGATGTTGGAAGATGAATGGAGTTTTGTATGTGAACATGAGTCTAGGTGTGGGCCAGTTGGGCCGAATGGCATGTTTCTATGCTGTCAAGCTTATAGACGTTTGGAAGTGAAGTGAAGAGACCAGCTTGTGGGTGAATTCCTTTGTTCAGAGCACAAACATGTCGAATGTAAACTGCCTGTTCTAATTCCAGGAAGGGACTGCCACGCTCCTGGAGCATCTAGCTGGCAGCCTGGGCAGTGCCATCCCCGTCAGCACCCAGCTCGACATTGCACCTCAACACCATCTCTTCATGATGGGTCGCAACGGCAATAACATTAAGCACATAATGCAGCGAGCTGGAGCCCAGATCCACTTTCCTGATCCCGGCAATCCCCAGAAGAAATCCACAGTCTACCTCCAGGGCACCATCGAGTCTGTCTGCCTAGCTAGACAATACCTCATGGTATGCATTAATATTCTCATATATAGTCTGTAAACTGGTCATTTAAGTTTTATAAGTTTATTTACTAATGTCACAAGTAGGCTTACATTAACACTGCAATGGAGTTACTGTGAACATCCCCTAGTCGCCACACTCTGGCGCCTGTTTGGGTCAATGCACCGAACCAGCGCGTCTTCAGACTGTGGGAGGAAACCGGAGCACCCGGAGGAACCCCACGCAGACACGGGAAGAACGTGCAGACTCCGCACAGACAGTGAGCCAAGCCGGGAATCGAACCCGGGTCCCTGGCGCTGTGAGGCAGCGGTGCTAACCTGTTCAATCACTGATGGTTAATTTGATTAGAAGCTTTTTTGTACGTAATGAAAACACCTTTTAAATCTGATGCAGCAACAATGAATTGGCTGCTTCATCGCCACAGTGAATGTTGCAAAGGCGTTTGGAGATTATCTGTGTGTGAGCCGCACAAACACGTCGAGGTGTAGATATTTTTATGTTGTAAAATTTGAGTATTATGTTCAAGTGACAAATATGTTTTCAAATTCCAACATGGCAAATCGTGAGGCTGCATCCAATAAATCTGATAATTTGTGGGTTGGCACCATAAAAACGACTGTGAACCCTGCTGGATTATTGTTAAACTGAATTAGTTCCCTAATGTGCCCCAGGACGTGGAAAGCTGGCTTCGTTACCCAGTCTGGCCCACATGTGACTGTGTGGTTGACTCTTAGAGTCCTCCAAAGTCATTCACTGAGCCATCAGTCGCCATGACGACTGGGAGCGGACAATAAATGCAGCCTTTCTAGTCTCGTTCGCTTCTCCTTTTATTTTCAGCAGCTTGGGAGAGATTCTAATTAATAAGAACACAGGCCCGAAAGGCTCTGTGATACCACGTACACAGCCCCGTAAAGGCAGAGTCATGAATACCTTACTGGCGTGCAGTAGTGTCATAGCGATGGAATATTCCTGCGGAGAATGGATGTGGGATTTTAGTTTTCTGTGGACTGCTGGAAAAAAAAAGACACTTTGTTGAACTTTTTTGTCCTGCACTCATTAGGGCAATTCGCAGGAATGCCAATTCTTAAGTGCAGGGTGAATTAGCCTGATGCGTGCAACGGGAAAAACTTTGAAAAAATGTCTCTCTTCTATTTCAGCAATACTCCAGTTCTGTACAGCCAATCAATAAAATGTTCTATGTATTTAAGATGATAGTGGGCCTGATTTTACCATTTTCATTCTAAGTGCCGAATCTGGGCGTAGTACAGATCCGACTTAGAAATCTGCTTTCAGGCGCCCCCATACGCTCTCAGCCATCTCCAGTCCCATTCACACTGTGGGCGGGGCTTAGCACGGCCGAAACGATCGGAGCTCTGAACTGCGCATGTGCAGTTAGAAAAAAATTTGAAAAAGCGCGCCCGTGTCAGATTGCTCCCGGGCTGCAAAAAGTAGAGAAAGTGGCCCGGGAGCGACAAGCGTGAGCGAGGGTCCCCACAGACATCACTGTCCCCCTTATCCACCCCCCCCACTACCCACACACATCACTGTCCCCCTTATCCACCCCCCCACTACCCACACACATCACTGTCCCCCTTATCCACCCCCCCACTACCCCCACACATCACTGTCCCCCTTATTCACCCCTCCCCCACTACCCTGACCGATCGCCACCCCTGCCCCCTCCCCTCCCCACCGATCACCCGCAGAGTGGCAGCGGATCCCCCTGCCCCCCACCAGAGATCCATCTGCCCCCCCCCCCCACACCAGTGAGCGATCGGGTCTCTTCCTCCCCCCCACAACAAGATACATCTTACCTGCCTCCCACCCCCCACCATACAACTATCTGGCCTCACCCCCCCACCCCCCCCTCCGACAACGAACTGGCTTCACTCTCTCCCCACCCCCGCCAGAGAATGGTCTGGCCTTACTTCCCCTCCCCTCCAGAGGAACATCTGACCCGCCTCCTCCTCCCTCCCCACCAGACAACGATCTGACCTCACTCCCCCCCCCCCCCCCTCCCCCCAATCATAGAATGATCTGACCTGCCTCCCTCCTCCCCCCACCACTGATCTGAGTCAGAGAGCCGTTGGAAACACTGAACGCGCACTTCAGAACCTGGAGCGTCCATTTCAGACTTTTATTTAGCAGGTCCAGATTGGCAAACGCGGTGGTAAAGGGGGAAAATGCTGATAAAGTTGGGCGGGCAGTTCATTAATTCAATTTAAATGCATGCAAATGTATTTAAATCGTCGTTGCGCCCGTTGTGGGCGCGAATCAAATCGCCGCCATTCTTGGGTTTCGGTAAAGTGGCAATCTGCGCAGATGCGGGTGCGGATCGTGAAAATGGCCTCTCAACCGACTTTACCACGTTTACGTGCCCGAAAACGGGCGCGAGGCAATGGTAAAACAGGGCCCAGTGTGTACTTTTGTCGATAACTGCAATAAGACACTTTTCTTGAAATTCGCTAATTGGATAAACTGAAAGGAAATGGGTGTTTAAAATGTGTCTTTTTTCCCTGTGCATTCCTGATATTGTGTTTTTGATAAATGAAGCTTTAATGACGGCCTTGTTTACATTTCAAAGACGCATCCCAATGCAAATTGATTTGTCAATTAAGCTTAATGAAATGATGGGGCTGTGGTAATTTTCTCTCTATTCACCTTACGTGGTAAAATGACCATGTTGGAAAATTCACTCATTATACAATCACTAAGAGCTAAGAAATTAGATATAGCTCTTGGGGCTAAAGGGATCAAGCGATATGGAAGGAAGGTGGGATCAGAATATTGAATTTGATGATTGGCCATGATCGTAATGAATGGCAGAGCAGGCTCGAAGGGCCGAATGGCCTACTCTTGCCTCAAGTTTCTCTGTTTATGTTTACTGGACAGGTTCATAAAACAAGTTAAGAGGCAAATGGAAGATCCAAGGGACTTGGGATGCAAAGGGGCTGTAGTTATATTCCAAGTGTATAAAGTTCCGGTTAGACTCCATTCAGGGTAACTGGACACTGCACCTCAGGAAGGCTACATTAGACTGAGGGGGATACAACAACAACTTGCATTTTTATTTGGCACCTTTTACAGAATAAAATATCCCCAAGCTGCTTTGCAGGAATGTTGCAAAGTAAAATTTGACACTGAGCTACGTAAGACAGTATTGGGACAGATTGTCAAAAACTTCGGCAAGGAAATTGGTTTTAAGCAGCATTTTAAAAGAGTAAAGGGAGGCAGAGAGTTCTGAGGAGGAATTTATTTTTGTTCATTCCACGGGTGTGGGCTTTGCTGGCTGGGCCAGGATTTATGGCCTGTCCCTAATTGCCCTTGAGAAAGTGGTGGTGAGCTGCCTTCTTGAGCCGCCACAGTCCATGTGGTGTAGGTACACTTAGAGAAGCTAACAGATATAGAGGGCAATAAGACCATGGGAGGATTTCAAAACAAGCAAGGGAATTTAAAAATCAAGGCCTTGTTTAATTGGGAGCCAGTGTGGGTGGGTGATGAACATGACTTGGTGTGTGTAAGGACATGGGTAACGAGTTTTAGATGGACTCAAGTTTACGGAGGGTTAAATGTGGGAGGCCAGCGAGGAGCGAGTCAGGAGAAAATTAAATCTAGGAGTAACAAAGGTATGAACGAGGGTTTCAGCAGCAGGTGAAGTGAGGAAGGGGCATTGGCGGGTCATGTTACGGTGGTAGTAACAGGTCCACTTGGAGATGGCACGTGTGAGGTTGGCAGCTCATCTTGGAATCGAACGTGGCACCCACGTTGCAAACTGACTGCCTTAATCTCACACTGTTGTCAGGGAGCGGGATGGAGTCGGTAGCTAAGAAACAGAGTTTGGGATGTGGACTAAAGTCAGTGGCTTTGGTTTTCCCAGTATTAAACTAGAGGAAATTTCTGCTCCTCTCGCACTGAATTCTGGATGAGTAAATCTAATCATTTGGAAGTGGTTAATGAGGTTGAGGGAGATGCCGGCGAGCTGGCTGTCACCAGCGTACATGTGAAAAGTGATGGCTTTCAGTTGACAGATAATCCTTCAGGATCTTTGCATTCCTCCCAAACTGGCCTCTCGAGCATCCCTGACTTTAATTGCTCCATGATTGGTGGCCGTGCCTTCAGTTGCCCAGAGTCCAAGCTCTGGAATTCCCTCTATAAATCTCTCAACCTCGCTGGCACTGTTCCCCCTTTAAGTCACCCCTGAAAACCAACCTCTTTGAACAAGCTTCTTTGTCACCTTCCCAGACATCATCTCAACGTGGTTCGATGTCAGAGCTTGTTTAGCCCCTCTGAAATGCCTTGAGAATTTTTTTTAATGTTAAAGGTACAGCATAAATTTAAATAGGATGTTTGCTGCTGAAGTAATGAAAAGCAATGTTTCACACAAATGTCTGATGTCCAACTCGAGTAAGAGTGTACCCAAACTTTGAAATTTAATTCCGATGAGGTTTGTTCCATTTGGCAATGGTTTTGCTTAATGGAGATGTGGTCTTGGTGCAGGATCTGTGCACTTAATCTTTTGTTAATGCTGTACTCCAGGGCTGTCTCCCTCTTGTGTTGATGTTTGATATGAAGGAAGATATCGAAGTGGAGCCACAGCGTATCGCTCAGTTAATGGAGCAGTTGGATGTCTTCATTAGCATCAAGCCGAAGCCTAAGCAGCCCAGTAAGGTATGGAATACTGATAAACATTCACTCTTCACCAAGCTCATCTTTGCTTTATGAATAACATTCAAATAACTGCATGTAAGAGGAAGGAAGGATGCCAAAAACAAAGGTTCAAGTGAATAAAAACAACAGAAGCCAGAGTGGACCATTCAGCCCCTCAAGCCGGTTCCTGCTTTCAGTTAGATTTCCACCACCTTTACTTACATCGTCCCTGATCTTAGCATTAAGCTCTAAGTTTAAAGCTACACCCGCTTGTTCTGGACTCCTTCGCCAGGGGAAACAGCTTCTCTCTAATTACCTGAGCAGATTGTTTAATTGTCTTATGCATCTTCCTTTGATCACCCCTCTATCTGCTGTACTCTATAGAAAAAAATACATAACCCTTTTAGACCTAGTAAGTAATCTCTCAACACCAGGTTAAAATCCAACAAGTTTATTTGGTAGCACGAGCTTTCGGAGTGCTGCTCCTTCATCAGGGGCAACGCTCCAAAAGCTCGTGCTACCAAATAAACCTGTTGGACTTTAACCTGGTGTTGTGAGACTACTTACTGTGCCTACCCCAGTCCAATGCCGGCAACTCCACATCATGGATTTTTAGACTTGGTATTATTCTGCGCTATACCAAGGCCACAGGTACAAATTAGGAGCAGGAGTCAGCCACACTGTTCCTTGAACCTGCTCTGCCATTCAATAAGATCATGGCTGATCAAATTGTAACCTCAGCTCCACATTCCCACCTGATAACCTTTCACCCCCTTATCAAGAATCTATCCATCTCTGCCTTAAAAATATTCAAAGATTCCACTTCCTCCACCTTTTCAGGAAGAGGGTTCCAGAGACACTCCTCCAAGAGAGAGAATCTCACCTCATCGCAGTTTTAAATGGATGACCCTTTATTTTTAAACAGTGACCCCCCTAGTTCTCAGTTCTCCCACAAGAGGAAGTTTCCTCTCCATATCCACTCTGTCAAGTCCCCTCAGGATCTTACAGCATCTGTGGAGAGAGAATAGAGCCAACGTTTTGAGTCTGGATGACCCTTCTGCAGGGCAAAGAAAATATCTCCCTATTACAAACACTAGACCCCAGGAGTTTGGATTTGACACAGGGCCAGAAGCCGGGTGGGCTGATCCCCTTCTATCTCTAATTTCTGTTAAGCCATAGTTTGGCCACCTATACTTTTGCGCCAAACAGGAATAAACAATTGTTGCAGTTCACCCATGCGCTCTTTGAATGTTTGTCATTGTCTTTCCACTGTCATCTCTTTAAGTAGCGTCTCTAAATCCATCATTAGCCGACTCATACCTCATTGCAGTTTATCATTGTGAGCACCAATGAATTGTGCTGGGGAGTTGAGACTGTCATCCAGAGCTTTACTCTCAATGGCAGCCATCATCTCAACATCACCAAAGTGTCAGCCCGCTGACCAGCTAAACCACCACAGCCAACCCCCTACCCCACTGTCTCCGACCACCCCCATCAAACCAGGATTTCAGTGAGTTTACTCAGCTTCCCATCATTCCAGCTCAGGATCTTCCAGTAACACAGCACAGAGTATACACTCCAGGATTAGATAATTCTGGCTTGCATCAGGATCAACAAAGGGATTAAGAGATGAGTAGTGGTAGAGTTTACGAAAACACAGCTGTTCCTGCTCTCACATCGTGTGTAAGGCTTTCGATAAGGTCCCACGTGGGAGACTGATGAAGAAGGTAAGAGCCCATCGGATCCAGGGCAACTTAGCAAACTGGATCCAAAATTGCCTCACTGGCAGGAGGCAGAGGGTGATGGTCAAAGGCTCTTTTTGAGATTGAAAGCCTGTGTTCAGTGGTGCCCCGCAGGGATCGGTGTTGGGTCCCTTGCTCTGTGCAGTGTACATTAATAATCTAGGTGTGAATTTGTGAGGTATGATCAGTAAGTTTACAGATGGCATGAAAATTGGTGGTGTGGTAAATAGCGAGAAGGAAAGCCTTAGATTACAGGACGATACAGACAGGCTGGTCAGATCGGGCAGAACCGCGGCAAATAGAATTCAACCCTGAAAAGTGTGAGGTGATGCATTTTGGGTAGAGTTACAAGGCAAGGGAAAACACAATGAACGGTAGGATGCTAAGAAATAGAGAGCACCAGAGGAACCTTGGGGTACATGTCCAAAGGCCCCTGAAGGCAGCAGGACAGCTAGATAAAATGGTTAAGAAGGCCTATGGGATACTTGCCTTTATTAGCCAAGGCACAGGATATAAGAGCAGGAAGGTTATGATGGAGCTGTATAAAACACTTGTTAGATCGCAGCTTGAGTATTGCGTGCAGTTCTGGTTGCCACACTATAGGAAGGATATGATTAGAAAGGGTGCAGAAGAGATTCACCAGGATGTTGTCTTAGCTGGAGTGTTTTAGCTATGAAGAGAGGCTGGATAGGCTGGGGTTGTTTTCCTTACAGCAGAGAAGGACGAGGGGGGTGAAACAGCCCAAGGTTTACAAAATTATAAGGCACATAGGATAGATGAGAAGAAATTTTTCCCTTCAGTAGAGGGGTCAATAACCAGGGGCATAGATTTAGAGGGGGATTGAGGAAAAACTCTTTCACCAAGAGGGTGGTGGGAATCTGGAACTCTCTGCCTGAAAGGGTGGGAGAGGCAGGAACCCTTGCAACATTTAAGAAGCATTTAGATGAACACTTAACACACCATACCATACAAGGCATGGACCAAGTTGGAAAATGGAATTGAAATAGACCAGCTTGATGGAGACACGATGGGCCAAAGGGCTTCTTCCTGTGCTGTTAAAGTCTATGACTGAATTGTTCTTATGTATAGTTCACATGAGATTGTGACAGAGAGCAGCTACTTTGCTAATGCACCTTTTGTGAAGGTTTGCAGAGCTGCAAACTCTACATGGTTGCAAATTCAAGCAAGCTCTTGGCTTGCTGTGCACCTTCTCGAATGGTCATGTCAAAAGAATTATGTGTGCATGTGTGCTTACTTTGAGGTTTGTATCTCCCTTGTAGATATATAGTCTTGTGTACCTACAAAGGCAAGTCTAATGGCTCAATAATCTGTGGTTTCTGACCAGGAGATTAATTTTCCAAATGTTGCTAGACGTGTCTGACAAATACTTGTGTTTTGCTGGGTCATTGACTCATTTCTGTCTCAACATCAAAACGCAAGCCAGTTGGGACTTTTATTTATTTCAAATAAAAATTTGGAATTGTTTTACCCAGTACATCTTTCATATGTCTGCCTATCGATGTTAGTTGTGTAAACCTGCGGATAATTCATTTTATGTTTATCCATTGATTGATTTCATAATTTAAACCTCACCCCTCACTTCCCAATGTCCGAGAGTGAACGCCATGGTTCAATCCCGATTTCATCTGTGGCCAAAACGCAGCAACGTCTGTGGAGAGAGAAACTGAGTTAACGTTTCCAGTCCAATATGACGCTTCCTCGGAAGAGTCAGTTCCACGGAAGAGTCAGATTGGACTCAAAAGGTGAACTCTCGGCGAAACCTCGTTGGCAGCTGGGATTCCCAGTGCCGCTGAAAGTGAATGCCATTTAGGCTGGAACACCAAATTCCCCATTCTCACTTGCAGCGAGGCGGCCATGGGCAAGATCGGAGATTCCTAGCTCCAGACGATTTCAGAGAATCCCGCCCTCTGCTTCTCTCTCCACAGATGCTGCCGGACCTGCTTTGTCTTTCCAGCATTTTTCTGTTTTTAATTTCAGACATCTAGCATCCGCAATCTTCTGCTTTTATTCATTACCTCTGGCGGTGGTGCTTTTTATACTTTCAAAGCAAACTGTGGAGCAATGGTCTTCATCTTGTGTTGTGTTTCAAATCCCCCTCCCTCCTCCCGAGACCTGCTGCCTTGGTCTTAGCTGAAATGTGTGAACTTGTCTCCTATTATCTGTCACATCAAGGATTGCATTACATATGCCAATGATGTACTTGTTTATGTGAACATTAAAAATGACCTTTTGGCTAAGATCAAGCGTCAGATCAAGCCCAAGACTGGGTGCAATGCCTTATCCTGTCAGCTTGGATCTTGTATGTCTCTCTTGTGGAGAGTGTGAATTGGGTTCAATTTGAACTGGTTTTTGGAGCAAGCAAGGAGATGGATTAAGGGCTTGCCCCGTCCGCTCTGCACATTGGTTTTATAACTTTAATATGGAGTAAAACAAAATTGTAAATCCATAATGCTGTTTTAAGGTGGTTGATCACTCATCTCTCCCTCTCCCCCTCCCCCTCCCTCTCTCTCCCTCTCCCCCTCCCTCTCTCCCCCTCTCCCCCTCCCCCTCCCCCTCTCCCTCTCCCCCTCTCTCTCTCTCTCGTCAGTCAGTGATTGTGAAAAGCGTGGAGAGAAATGCTGTAAATATGTACGAAGCAAGAAAATGTCTACTGGGCTTGGAAAACAGTGGCGTTGCTATGACAACAAATGCGCCATCGACAGTCAGCTGCCCGATTGGACTCTCCTGTCATGGACTCGATATCCTGGCTTCAGCTGGACTTGGCCTCGCTCAGTTAGGTATGCAGGTATTTTGATTTACTCGGCAGGACTAATCACCTTGCTGAGTCCTGACTTCTCAAATTTTAAATTTTAAAAATCTATTTGAGGTTGAGCAGTATCGAACCAGGTGGTGCTGGTGACGTGGTAGCAGTATCATAGAATCATGGACATTTACAGCACAATAAGAGGCCCTTCAGCCCATCGTGTCTACACCAGCCATCAAGCTGGTGTGTTTCAATCCCATTTTCCAGCACTTAATCCATAGCCATGTATGCTATGGTGTGTCAATTGCCCATCTAAATATTTCTTAAATGTTCTTTAGTGTTACCGCCTCTACCATATTTTCAGGCAGAGTGTTCCAGATTCCCACCACAGTTTGGGTGAATAAAGGTTTTCCTCTCACCTCGTATAAACCTCCTGCCACTTACTTTAAAATCTATGCTCCCAGGTTATCCTTCCTACCTACCCTGACCATGTCTCTCGTCATTTTAAACACCTCAATCAGCCCCCCCCCCCCCTCAGCCTTCTCAGCTTCAAGGAAGACGCCACCAGCCTAACCAGCCTCTCTTCATAGCTGAAGCTCCCCGTGTCTGTGTGGGTTTCCTCCGAGTGCTCTGGTTTCCTCCCACACTCCAAGGATGTGTGGGTTAGGTTGATTGGCCGTGTTAAATTACCCCTTATTAAGGGGGATACGTGGGGTTATGGGGATAGGGTGGGATTATCATCCGTGCAAATTCAATTGGCTGAAAGGCTTCCTTCTGTCTGCAGGGATTCGATGAAATGCTCCAGCCCAGGCAACATCCTGGTGAATCTCCTCTGCACCCTCCCAACTGCAATCACATCCTTCCAATAGTGTGGCGACCAGAATCGCACACAGTACTGCAGCTGTGGCCTAACCAGTGTTTTATACAGCTCCATCATAACCTCCCTGCTCTTTTATTGAAAGCCTCAGTTAATAGGCAGGTATCCCATATGTCTTAACCACCTTATCTACCTGTCCTGCTGTCTTCAGTGATCTATGGACATGCACCCCAAGGTCCCTCTCATCCTCTGCATTTCCTAGCATCCGATCATTCATTGTGCATTCCCTTGCCTTGTTAGTCCTCCCAAAATGCATCACCTCACACTTTTCAGGGTTAAATTCCATTTGCCACTGTTCTGCCCATCGACCAGCCTGTCTATATCATCCTGTAATCTAAGGTTTTGCTCCTCACTATTCATCACACCACCAATTTTTGTGTCTTCTGCGAACTTATCATACCTCATACATTCACATCCAGATCATTAATGTGTACTACAAACAGCAAGGGACCCAGCACTGATCCCTGCGGAACACCACTGGACAGTCTCAAAAACAACCTTTGACCATCACCCTCTGCCTCCTGCCACTGCGCCAATTTTGGATCCAGTTTACCAAATTGCCCTGGACCCCATGGGCTCTTAAATTCTTCATCAGCTTCCCATGTGGGATCTTGTCAAAGCCTTACTGAAGTCCATGTAAACTGCATCAACTGCACTGCCCTTATCTACACACCTAGTCACCTCCTCAAAAAATCAAATTTGTAAGACATAATCTCCGTTTGACAAAAATGTCATTGGACTAGCAATCCAGGCAATGGCTCTGCAGACATGGGTTCAAATCCCAGCATGATAGCTGGTGGAATTTAAATATAATTAATAAATGTAGAATATAAAGCTCTTCTCAGTAATCATGACCTTGAAACCATCGTCGATTGTTGTAAAAACCCATCTGGTTCACTAATGTCCTTTTGGGAAGGAAATCTGCTGTCCTTACGTGGTCTGGCCTGTATGAGACTCCGGAGCCACAGCAACATCATTAACTTTTTACTGCCCTCTGAAATGGCTGAGCAAGCCACTCAGTTCAGGGGAAATTAGGGATGGGCAATAAATGCCATTGATGCCTGCACCTCATGAAAGAATGAAAGAACAATGCAATTTGCAAATTGGAAGGTAACTGAATCACGTGGTATAGGGGGAGGCGAGGGAGGTGGCATTCAGTGCAGTCTCTAGAATGGAGGTTATTATCCTGTCAGTATTACATTACAATATAACTTTTATTAAATAAATATGGTGGATGGGAAATGGGAACTCGCTCCTGGACATTTCCTGACCAAAGAAGATATGAATAGAAGGCTACAGTTTGACAGAACAAGACCAAATATGCTAATGTGGCTGAATGTGAGGAGGTACATTTGGATGCGTCTTTGTAGATTCATTCACAGTGCTGGTGTGACAATTAAAGTTCAGAGGAGGAGCCCTAGTGATGGGCGTGGGCTGGGTGACAGATCTGGGGGCAGGGCTGGGTGAAAAATCTGGGGGCGGGGCTGGGTGACAGATCTGGGGTGGGGCTGGGTGACATCTGGGTTGGGGGAGGGGCTGGATGACAGATCTGGGTTGGGGGAGGGGCTGGGTGACAGATCTGGGTTGGGGAGGGGCTGGGTGACAGATCTGGGTTGGGGGCGGGGCTGGGTGACAGATCTGGGGGCGGAGCTGGGTGACAGATCTGGGGGCGAAGCTGGGCGACAGATCTGGGGGCGAGGCTGGGTGACAGATCTGGGGGCGGGCTGGGTGACAGATCTGGGGGCGGGGCTGGGTGACAGATCTGGGGGCGGGGTTGGGTGACAGATCTGGGTTGGGGGAGGGGCTGGGTGACAGATCTGGGTTGGGGCGGGGCTGGGTGACAGATCTGGGTTGGGGGAGGGGCTGGGTGACAGATCTGGGCTTGGGGGAGGGGCTGGGTGACAGATCTGGGCTTGGGGGAGGGGCTTTTATTCCCCCCAAAAAAACAATTGTTAAGAAAAGAATCAGCTGCAAAAAGCAGAGGCAAAATTTCACCAAGTGCATGCTGGGATTCCTGACATATGGAACTGGAAAGGGGAATGTTCCTTGGTAAGCGCCTCACTTCCATTTGACCTTTACTCAGATATTAAAAGTAGCACCACTTGACAGCTCTCCCATGTGTACGATACTCACACGGGTTTATATGGCTGCAAATCACTGTCAACTATGCCCAAGAGAGGTGTTTGTGCCTTGTATTTCTTAAAACCCTTGGCCTCAAACCTCACAGCATGCATCTGACAAACAGCAGAAAGCTGCACTTATAAGAAGGTCCGGGTTTGTAAGAATCTATTTCTGATTTGGTTTGAATTGACCTCTTTAGCGAGGAGCTCTGCTGGATGGAGCACCAACCACAAGCCGGATGAGAGAACCCTCTCATGGTGGCCAAACAATTCCTCTCAAATCTTCCAGCTTTGAGTTTTATCGAGGTAAAAATTCCAGGAGTGGGTCTTCCTCAAATTTCCCACTGCCAGGGATTTTCCATCCCTTCAAACTGAAAACCGCAGGTCACCCTGGTTTGCGATGGGCAGTCCTGCCACACACGAGGGAGAGGCGAGTTGGATAACTTCCATCAAATTGTAATCTTGCAACCAAAGTCAGAAAGAAAGGGCTTCTCCTCATGAGAGAATGGGCAAAATGTTGATGGATTTGTTTTTTTATTCACCCAGGTATCTCCACAGTATCTCCCCTCATGATCCCACCAACAACACAAGCGACTTTGACCAGTATCTTGCTGTCCGGTCTGCATGGGTACGGCCAGACCACGCCATCGCCACCTCCTGGTCTAGCACCCATGGATATTCAGATCAGTGCCTTATCCCCAGAGAGTGACAAGACAGCAACTTCCTGCATCAATGGCCATGTTAAGGTAGGGTGAAGCATTACCGGTTGGGTCAGTGCTTAGTCTGGATGTCAGAATAATGACCGGTGGCAGCTCATTAATATTCAGCATTGGTCAACAAACTATTGAACTTTAACCCTCTCAAGCACTAAGAGAATATGAAATGCTGGTCACCAAATGTGACTGGACATATTCCTGGAGGTTTAGTCCCTGGGCTTCCTGTGTCCAATGGCTCTCCTTGGGGAGGCGATGGCCGAGTGGTATTATCACTAGACTTTTAATCCAGAAACTCAGCTAATGTTCTGGGACCCGGGTTCGAATCCCACCACGACAGGGACCAGGGTTCAATTCTGGCCTTGGGTCACTGTCTGTGTGGAGTTTGCACGTTTTCCCCATGTCTGTGTGGGTTTCCTCCCACAGTCCAAAGATGTGTGTGTTAGGTTGATTGGCCATGCTAAATTGACCCTTAGATATTTAGGTTAGATGGATATATAGGTTGGGGGAATTAGCGGGGTAAATATGTGGGGTTCTGGGGCAAGCCTGGATAAGAGTTGGTGCAGACTTGATGGGCTGAATGACCACCTCCTACACTGTAGGGATTCTATGATACTCTATGACACAAAGGAACTACAATGATTGACATGGAATGACTGATGCTCGTGGCAATAGATAGAAAATGAGAGAGAGAAAATAACAAGGAGAGAAATAGAGTTTTTACAAAATGAACAGATTTAAAGAGAAGAAAAAAATCAAGGAACCTCCATTTATCTAGCACCTGTTATATCCTCTGGATGTTGCAGTATTCAGTGCTCCTAATAACAGGACAACTGGTTTCTAAGCAGCAGCGAGGTAAATGACCAGCTAATTTACTTTAGGTGCTGTTAGTTAAGTGATGAATGTTGGCCAGGACACTGGGAGAATTCCCCACTCACCTGCAAGAAGTTCCGTAGATCTTTAACGTCCACCTGAATGGGCAGACCAGCCTCGGTTTAATGGCCCAGCTGAAAGATAGCACCTCTGACAGAGCAGCATGCCATTGGTATTGCACTAGTGCCTCAGACAAGACATATACTCCAGCCTTGACCCACAACCTTCAGATTTAGAGGCGTGGTTTGAACGAATCTAGTCAAGTGGATAAGAGCAAGAACGTTTGCTGATTCCCTCCTTCCTTTTCTGGCCTGGGGAAAGGGTGAGAAGTTGAATGTCCCCATAAATGCTCAGAAATGAATTCAACATTGTTCAGGGATTGAACTTTGAACTTCTGGGTTTTTTTACAGTAATGTACTTTATTTGTAAAAGAAAGAACATTACAAATATTTAATAATGTGAAATAATATTCAGTTCCTGTACATACACCATGTTACACTCTGAGGTGTTTCATCCAGTCAAAGAAACATCACAGACATTTCAAAATGCTCACTACAAAAGGTGCAAAGCTTGAACTTCTGTTAGTTTTTGTAGCTCACTATCATGTGGGCAGCTACAGGGCAGCATGGTGGCACAGTAGTTAGCACTGCTGCCTCACAGCCCCAGGGAACCGGGTTCAATTCCCATCTTGGATCACTGTCTGTGCGAAGTCTGCACGTTCTCCCCGTGTCTGCGTGGGTTTCCTCCGGGTGCTCTGGTTTCCTCCCACAGTCCAAAAGGTGTGCTGGTTAGGTGCATTGGCCATACTAAATTCTCCCTCAGTGTACCCGAACAGGCGCCGGAGTGTGGCGACTCGGGGATTTTCACAGGAACTTCATTGCAGTGTTAATGTAAGCCTACTTGTGACACTAATAAATAAAAACTTTAACAAAAACTAGCAAGAACTTTTGTTAGAATGGAACATTATTTAAGTTGTGGTGCTTGGAAGAATTTTTGTTTATCACTTTGAGTGCTGAGGTTAATTAGAGTGAATAGTTTGTAGTTAACTGTCCTCGGGCTAATAAAATGTTACACAAAATTACCCAGACCAATGTGAAACCGATTGTAAAAAGTTATCCAAGATCTCCAGGGTAGAGAAATCAATCATTTTGGAATATCAACAGCATGTTCTGTACAATTGGTTCAGCCAGAACCTTTAATGTTGGATTCCTGACAATTAAACCCCTTTGTCCTTTTCTGCGATTAATTGAGTTGGCTTCAAACTGAAAGACAAGTGTTGGGCTTCCGAAACTTCACAAGCAGATTATCAGTGACACAGCTGAGATCCGCTTCCTTGCATTGCAGTCAAAACACATTCTCAATTTAGAATCCTACAGTGCAGAAGGTGGCCATTCAGCCCATCGAGTCTGCACTAACTCTCCACAGAGCATCTTACCCAGGCCCCATTCACGTAAAACCCCGTATTTACCCCACTAATCCCCCCTAAGCTGCACATTTTGGGACACTAAGGGGCAATTTAGCCATGGTCAATCCACCTGACCTGCACATCTTTGGACACTAAGGGACAATTTAGCATGGCCAATCCACCTAACCTACACATCTTGGAACACTAAGGGGCAATTTATCTTGGCCAATCCACCTAACTTGCACATCTTTAGAGTGTGGGAAGAAACACAGGACATGGGGAGAAAGTGCAAACTCCACACAGACAGTGACCTGAGGCCGGAATTGAACCCAGGTCCCTGGCGCTATGAGGCAGCAGTGCTAACCACTGTGCCACCGTGCCGCTTTTAGAAAGGCAAAGATGGAACTTGCATTGCATAGCACTTCTCATGACCTCAGGATGTCCTGAAGTGCTTTATAGCAATAGGAGTATTTTAGATGTGTTGTCATTTTTGCAATGGAATGTTACAATGCGTCCCCACTGAATGGCCTGTAATACAGAACACATGCATTAACCACAAAGCCTGCAGAGGCTTCTGTGGCATTTCCCTATGTGACATGCATAACTGAAAGAGGATTTAATATGTTTTGTCTTTTCACAGCCTCCAAGTACTATTTATACTAGAATTTCAACTCCCTGTCTAGCAGATAAAGTGCTGAGCAGTAACCACTCTGAGGGACCGCGGGAGAATACACTCAACCCCCAAGAGCAGCTGAGCAGCAAGTCCAACCAAGGCGAAGGTAAGTTTCCAACGGGAAGCCTGGTCTTTTTAACACTGTTCCAGTGGGATTAACCTGTCCTGGAACCCAGGGCTAATGGGATTGGAGATCCTTTTAATCAGTAAACATAAGAACTCGGAGCAGGAGGAGGCCATTCAGCTCCTCGAACCTGCTCCACCATTCAATACCATCATGGCTGATTTCATCTTGGCCTCATCTCCACTTTCCTGCCCATTCACCAAAGCCCTTCAAACCCTTACTAATTACAAATCTGTCTATCTCCTCCAATTTACGCACTGTCCTGGCATCCACCGCACTCGGGTAGTGAATTCCACAGATTCACAGCCCTCTGAGTGAAGTGATTCCTCCTCATCTGTTTCAGATCTGCCACCCCTCAGACTAAAACTACGATCTCACGTTCCAGATTGCCCCCACAAGAGGAAACATCCGCTCTACATCTACCCTGTTAATCCCCATTAGCATCTTGTATACCTCAATTAGATCACCCCTCATTCCATTAAATCCCTACAGTGCAGAAGGAGCCCATTCATAGAAATCATAGAAACCCTACAGTGCAGAAGGAGGCCATTCGGCCCATCGAGTCTGCACCGACCACAATCCCACCCAGGCCCTACCCCCACACATATTTTTACCCGCTAATCCCTCTAACCTACGCATCTCAGGACTCTAAGGGGCAATTTTTAACCTGGCCAATCAACCTAACCCGCACATCTTTGGACTGTGGGAGGAAACCGGAGCACCCGGAGGAAACCCACGCAGACACGAGGAGAATGTGCAAACTCCACACAGACAGTGACCCGAGCCGGGAATCGAACCCGGGACCCTGGAGCTTTGAAGCAGCAGTGCTAACCACTGTGCTACCGTGCCGCCCATTGAGTCTGCACCGATTCTCTGAAAGAGCATCTTACCCAGGCCCAACCCCAACCCCTACCCCCATAACCCCGTGCATTTCCCAGGGCTAATCTCCCAAACATTCACATCTTTGGATACTGAGGGGCAATTTAGCATGGCCAGTCCACCTAACCTGCACATCTTTGGAGTGTGGGAGGAAACTTACACAGCAAACTCCGCACAGTTACCTGAGGCCAGAGTCGAACCAGTTAAAGACAACATAAAGACAAAAACTAAGGCATACCATATTGCAAAGGCCAGTGGCAGGCTGGAAAATTGGGAATCATACATCATTGATCATAGAATCCCAACAATACTGAAGAAGGCCAATGGGCCCATTGAGTCTGCACCAACAACAATCCCACCCAGGCCCTATCCCTGTAACCCCACATATTTACTCTGCTAGTCCCCCTGACACTTGGGGGTAATTTAGCATGGCCAATCCACCTAACCTGCACTTCTTTGGAGTGTGGGAGGAAACTGGAGCACCCAGTTTTGGCATTTATTGTTAAAGGGATAGAATATAAAAGTAGTGCAACTGTACAAGGCAATAGTGAGACCGCATCTAGAGTATTGGGTGCAGTTTTGATCCTCTTAATTGAGGAGGTATGTAGTGGCATTGGTGACAGTTCAGAGGAGGTTCAGTAGACTGATTCCAGGGACAAGGGGTTTGTCTTACGAAGAGATTAAGCGGTTTAGTTGTATACTCAGAGTTAAAAAGAATTGTTAAGCAGGGCAGCACGGTGGCCCAGTGGTTGGCATTGCTGCCATGCAGCGCCAGGGACCCAGTTCAATTCCAGCCTTGCATGACTGATCTGTGTGGAGTTTGCACGTTCTCCCTGTGTCTGTGTGGGTTTCCTCCGGGTGCTCCTGGTGCACTACTGGTTCAAATATTCAGCAAGGCAAGCTCTCGGGTGGTGATCTCATGATGCATGCTGAGATTTTGCGAGAGGTGCGGGAGCAGTGAACACAAATCTTAGTGATGCTGATGATGCAGGGTATGGGATACCGTTTGGTAGGTCTTAATGAAGTCTACGTTATCTTAAATAGGTTCACTGTATGTAATTATTAGCTGCAAGACATATGTGGGTTCAAGCTAGGAGCTGTCTCCATGTTTACCTGTGCACACGGCTCAAGTTGGAGGTAATGGGTCCTCTTACATCACTATGTGGGTGATACTGTACTCAGTCCCAAGTTAACCTTTAATATGCCAGACACTTGCACCCCTCCCACTCTTTATCCAATGTACCTCAAGTTCTTCCAATTTACTCCATGTATTTACATTGTTAATACTTCCCCATCTCCGCTTTAAGTCACTTGAGTTCAAAGGTAACCTTTCCATATCTCGTTCGCACTGCTATCAGAGAGTGGTAGGCTCAGTCATTGCAAGTGATCTCTGTTGAAATGGAGTTTATTCTGGCACCTGTGAATCTTTTCATCCGCCTTTTCCATTCCTTGGTCTTGACAGTTCTTTGTCAGTTTGGCAGTTGTGGTGAAAAGTGGTTATTGCTCCATCCCGGTTTTTGTGAGGCAGACAAACATTGTACTCATCTTTCTGTTGTTTCTTTCCTCCTCTTCTGTTGTCGTATGGGTCATCACAATGTCCTCTGTGACAGAAGATAACCATTCCTGTTGTGAGGTTGTGGTATTTTATTAGCTCACCTTTGCCTGTGTGGTGTGCTGTCGGGTGGCTGCTACTTGGTTGCAGCACGGTCTATGGCACTGTCAGGCTGGCTGGGAGTTGCAGCGTTTGATCTGTGGTCGCAGTGTTGACCTCATCAGAGCCGGAGGTTGAGGCTCTTCTGGCTGTTGGCTGCTTTCTTGTCTATCCTCCACTGAAGGCATCATGGTAACTATCTAAATGATTGACTGGTCTGACCAATGAGGGCATTCCGATACCTGTGACAAAAATGGACAAACCTACTCTTCAAAGAGAGAAGACAGTTCAGAGCTGAAGTTCCAGTCAGGATTCTCTTCCTTATTGGAGGTCTCGGGAACTTGTAGTTCTGTATAATTTACAACAGCGGTTGTCTTAACATCTTTCACCATTTTGAGGAGATTCAGGGCTACATAGGTATCTCTGTTCAAGAAAGAAAAAGTCTGGTTATGGATGACATACATCAGCTCAAACTTATTTGGTTCCAGATTTATTGCTATGACCAGAAGTCAGATTCCTCCTGGCCCATAGAATGGTATGTCTGTTGTTCAAAGTTAGAGATTTCTCAGCCATTGTTCTTTGACCAATAGTACTGTAACATGGCTCCCGTGTTGAATTTAAAGTTTGTGAGATGGCCATAAACGAAACGTCTGCACTCCCTAAGGCGAAAATCCAAAATCTTTAACCTCGCCCAAGAAGCATGGCTGTGTGTCCTCTTGGCAAACTGCCTCAACCTCATGAATCAGCTTTGGATCTTCACTGTGTTTAGGTGAATTGGCGTTGCACAGTTTGCCAAAGTATCCAGTTCTGTTACATTGAATGCCTTGGGCTGAAATTGCAGAACATTGATCTCACCTATGGGGGTGCTTTGCTCCACAGTGCTGGCTTGGTGCTCTACTGGTCAGTTATGGTATTGCTTCTCTTGGCCTGGAGTGTCTCTGTTTCTGTGCTGTTTAACCAACTGGACTGTGGGGTTTCCTTTGTACCACAATTGCTTTCTCCTCTTAAAATGGTCCTAAGCTGCACATGGAGTTCAGATCCTTTTGAATCTGGACAGTTTTCTTGAGGGTTAAATCTTCCTTCACTTGCAGCATGTTTGAGAGCGCGTGCTCCACTACACCGACAACTATTCTATCACTGGTAAGTTCAGATGTTAGGTTTCCACATTCACAGCCTTTAGCCATCCTGTACAGATCATTAATGGTTGAGTTAACAGGTGCTCCAGGCTGCTGGGCACACTTCTTAAATTTAGCCCTTTCGAGGATTTTGTTACTTCTTAGGTTAAAATAAACTTTGAATGATTTTAGAGCTTCAAATTCAGCAGATGATTCCTTGCCAAGCAATAATGTCATCTACTATCAGGCCTACTGAGTAAAGCAGTGTGTTAACTTGTTGAGCTTCTATCTTTTTATCCAGACCTCAAGCAATCATGTAGAAACATAGAAACTAGAAGCAGGAGTAGGCCACTCGGCCCTTCGAGCCTGCTCCGCCATTCATCTTGACCATGGCTGATCTTCAAATTCAATATCCTGATCCCCCTCTTTTCCCCCCTTTCCCTTGATCCCCTTAACCCCAAGAGCTATATCTAATTTTTTAAAAATCAGACAATGTTTTGGCCTCAGCTACATTCTGTGGTTGTGAATTCCACACATTCACCACTCTCTGGGTGAAGAAATTTCTCCTCACCTCAGTACTAAAAGGTTTACCCCTTATCCTCAAACTCTGACCCCTAGTTCTGGACTTACCCACCATTGGGAACATTCTTTCTGAATCTGCCTTGTCTAACCCTGTTAAAATTTTATAAGTTTCTTTGAGAACCCCTTTCACTCTTCTAAACTCCAGTGAATATAATCCTAACTGACTTAGTCTCTCCTCATATGACAAATCTAAGGAATCTTTTTCTCAAATGTCCCCAATCATATGATTGATGTGGGCCTAGGATAAGTCCAAATTTGAAGAGTGGATTTCCGATCTGCAGTTAAAAAATTTTAAGTGTAAGTTCAGCTTTAAGAAATTGCTCAAGATGGCACTGCCATTTATTGGAAAACAAAGGATTCACCTGTGCCTTTCAGCCTGGCAGTGCCCCACTGCAATGGCACTGAACTTAGCCTTGAAATGGTTTAAACAAAGGGCGCTTTGTGCAATTGGTCTGACAGCGAACGGCATTGCTGCTGGACAAGGAATCAATGGATCATCTACTAAATTGAAGCACTAAAGTCATTTGATTAACTTGTTGCAGATTTCCCTGTTTCAGTGCTTTGCTTCAGGGTCACAAAGCTGAGAATCCTGGCCTTAGCTGGTCTTTAAAGCTGATTCTTCAGTTGTAATTTTTTCCCCTTTTTTTGGACATGTTTTCATATTTCTGACGAGAGTTTTAAAATGACCATTGAACTATTTAAAAGTTTCTCAGGACTTGCTTTATCCTGGATTTTAAAAGTTACAGCTCACTCTTGCTCAGTCTGCTGACTCTGCAAACTGGAAGTTGAAGTGGGACTTCCAAGGGATCCTGTGGAACTTTCTGCTCCTGCAGTGAGGAATTTTATACTTGTACCTCCAGCTTCCGAGCCTTTCTTTGGAGCTTTTTTTTTGGAGCTTTTCCTTTTACGTGTCAGCTTCTTGGATTTATCTTCAGGTCAGAATGCTTCTTCAAATTGTTCTTTAATCTTGCAGAATTATAGTTTTTCCATTTGCTGCTACCATGTTGTAGAATTTTGGATACCATTCAGTGGGTCTTAATGAAGTCTTCATAATCTTAAGTAGGTTAACTATATGTACTTATTAACTACAAGAACTATATACATATATACAGTAAAGTGTTCAAAATAGGAGCTTTTTCCATGCTTACTTGCACACAACTTTGTCCAGCACTAGACTGACTTCTAGATTTGAGTCATATGTTCTCCTACATCACTGTGTGGGCGATACTGTACTCAGTCCCATGTTAACCCCACATGTGCCAGAGCTGTCTATTACAGCCAACAAAGCATGGTGCTAGAGAAACAGAGCAGTGGGATGGGACTTGGGAGGTTGAAACTGGATTGAGGACTGAGGGCTAGCCGCGGATAACAACTACCCTTGAGTTTGACAATATTTAGCAGCTGTGAGAGAGTGTGAACCATTGTATTGTAGTAATTTTCAAACGTTTATTGTGGGCAGGGTGGTGAGGGGAGGGGAGTGCCAGATTGAATGGTCGCCTGGTGTGGCAAATGCCCTTTAGCCAGCCCTGGGGTGGCCAAGGTGCCTGGATTGGGCCAAAACTGACTAAAAATAATTTCTAAATGAAATTTTTTAACTCTCAATTGTGCAGTAGTTTTGTGTGCGATATGAATGTAAACCCAGTACGATAGGACAATGAGGTGACTAAGTCAGTAAATCTGGATTCCTTTCCCTGTCCCTGCCTAACTCTTTTTACCCTGGTGCCATACCTGCATTCATAAGAACATAAGAACTAGGAGCAGGAGTAGGCCATCTGGCCCCTCGAGCCTGCTCCACCATTCAATAAGATCATGGCTGATCTTTTTGTGGACTCAGCTCCACTTACCCGCCCGCTCACCATAACCCTTAATTCCTTTACTGTTCAAAAATTGATCTATCCTTGCCTTAAAAGCATTCAATGAGGTAGCCCCAACTGCTTCACTGGACAGAGAATTCCACAGATTCACAACCCTTTGTGTGAAGAAGTTCCTCCTCGACTCATTCAAGGATAATTGACTCAATGGGAATAACAACACTCAGAAAAAAAAAGATTGCATTATTTGATTTAGTCTAATGTCAGTAACTCTGAAATTTCTACATCATACATTTGCAAGGAGTTGAAGCATTTGCCAGAATGGTTTTCGTTCCCCTAAGACTGTGTTGTGTTGGCTGTGGTACGAGTGACGCTATTTTGAGCTTGGGCTTCAAGCTTCTGCTGCCGGTTTTTCAGGTTCCAACGATGCCTTTGTGGAAGTGGGCATGCCCAGAAGCCCTTCTCACTCAGCCAACAGCAGTGAACTGAAGCAGATGCTCAATAGTTCCTCCACCCCCGTGGCAAAGCGACAGACCTTGGAGCTGCTGCAGGGCACGAAGAATACCCATCGGCAGTAAGTACTTTAGGAGACAGTGGGGTAGACTTCACCCGCACTCTACAACTTGACCTGTATTGAGCACTGTCCTTTGATTTGATTATTGTCACATGTATTAGCATTCAGTGAAAAGTATTGTTTCTTGTGCACTATACAGACAAAGCATTCCGTTCATAGAGAAGGAAAGGAGTGCAAAATGTAGTGTTACAGTCAAAGCTAGGGTGTAGAGAAAGGTTATCTTAATGCAGGGTAGGTCCGTTCAAAAGTCTGACAGCAGCAGGGAAGAAGCTGTTCTTGAGTCAGTTGGTACATGACCTCAGACTTTTGTATCTTTTTCCCGATGGAGGAAGGTGGAAGAAAGTATGTCCGGAGTGCGTGGGGTCCTTAATTATGCTGGCTGCTTTTCCGAGGCAATGGGAAGTTTAGACAGAGTCAATGGATGCGTGATGGGTTGAGCTACATTCACGACCTTTTGTAGTTTCTTGCAGTCTTGGGCAGAACAGGAGCCATACCAAGCTGTGATAATGCTTTCTATAGCCCATCTGTAAAAGTTGGTGAGAGTCGTAGCTGACATGCCGAATTTCCTTAGTCTTCTGAGAAAGTAAAGGCGTTGGTGGACTTTCTTAACTGTAGTGTCAGCATGGGAGGACCAGGACAGATTGTTCGTGATCTGGACACCTAAAAACTTGAAACTCTCGACCATTTCTACTTTTCCCCATTGATGTAGACAGGAGCGTCTTCTCCGCTACGTTTCCAAAGTCGATGACAACTCCTTCATTTTGTTGACATTGAGGGAGAGATTATTGTTAATATTTCTGGCCATTATGATGGCGAGCAAGGCACTCGGAGAGTGGACGGGGTAAACTTATCAGAATTCTACCAGCGAGTGTCGTGATGTGGAGAGAATAGGAAAGTTCTCCTGATAGCAGAGAAAGTTAAAGGAAAATTTAATACAGGTATTTAAAATCATGGAAGATTTTAGCAGGAGTACATATGGAGAAATGACCAACTGCCTTCTGTTTTATTTTTTTAAATGATTCATCGGGGAAAGTGTTTACACAAATTCCATTATGTTATAGGGAAAAGTGCTAAAAGCCAACTGCCCTCTCTCCGCTGAGCTGAAGTTATGATTTCACGTGGGGCCCAGAGATCTTGTGTCGCATTCCAGGATTTTTGATTATTTTCCCATGGAAAGGAACTTGGTGTTTTTTCTGTGAACATGTTACTTTGAAGTTCAGTTAAATCAGCAGCTGGAGGATGGGCATTGGAATGCAATTTAAATCCAGACTTAACCGTTTCGGAATGCTGGTATTTAGGGTCGTGGGTGGGAGAGGGGCCTAGCCAATCCCAGCAGAGTACTGTGGGAGTTTAAAATAGCCCCTCCACCCACCAATTACCTCAATCACCCCATTTATTTTTGGAACAGCGGGATGTAGTCTCTCAGAATCCACAAGCGGGAAGGGCAGATTGACAATCCCTCCAATTAATCCCTGACTGTGGAGAGTATTTGGGACCAGCTACCCGAGAAGTCATTTAATGAGTTCCAAGCAGGTACCCTTTAAAGAGGAAAACCTGCCCAGGTTTAGATAACTGACTAGGTTCCAGAAAAATGTATTGTTTCTTTTGTTTTATTCATTTCATGGGACATGGGCGTCGCTGGCTGGCCTGTATTTATTGCCCATCCCTAGTTGCCCAAGGGCAGTCGAGAGTCAACCACATTGCTGTGGCTCTGGAGTCACATGGAGGCCAGACCAGGTAAGGACGGCAGATTTCCTTCCCTAAAGGATACTAAAGAACCAGATGGGTTTTTCTGACAATCGCAAGGATTTCATGGTCATCAGTAGATTCTTAATTCCGGACTTTTTTATTGAATTCAAATTCCACCAACTGCTGCGGCAGGATTTGAACCCGGGTTTCCAGAACATTAGCTGAGTTTCTGGATTAATAGTCTAACGAAAATATCACAAGGCCATCGTTTCCCAACTAAAGCCCATTAAAAGGGCATGCTATCCTTGTCCTGGAATCTGTTGGATTAAAGTGAGATTTGATCAAAACAGTTTGGTCCAGATGTGCCGTATAGCTGCTTAACGATTTGTACCTGGTCTTGTCCCACTCAAGTGTTATCTAGCCACCTTCAGGTCACAAGGAGTCCTCCTTATAGAAACATAGAAGATAGGAGCAGGAGGAGGCCACTTGGTCCTTTGAGCCTGCTCCGCCATTCATTACGATCATGGCTGATCATCCAACTCAATAGCCTAATCCTGCTTTCTCCCCATAACCTTTGAACACATTCGCCCCAAGTGCTATATGTAGCCGCCTCTATAGTTAGACAGTGTGCAGTACAGGGTTGACTCCTGAACATAAAATTCAAGGAGCATTTACCTCCAGGCCCATTGCACCTCTTTCTCAGGCAAAGTTGAAGCTAGATCCGGAATTGGAAAGACATTAACTTAGTGATAATGAACTTTACCATTCAAAAGGACAGCGGATGATTATTTGAATCGAAACAATGTGCAAGGGTACAGGCAAAAGGCACGGGAATGGCACTGAGTTAATTTTGAGAGCTGGTGCAGACACAGTGGGCAAATGGCTTCCTTCAGCACCATAACGATTCTGTGATTTTTATTTTATTGCTAGCTGATCCTGTGAGGTGAGGGACAATGGAGGAATAGGGGGTTCAGGTGGAAATCACAGCTACTAAATCCAACAGGGAAACAGATAAGTATTTCACCGAGGGTGATTGGAATATGGAGCCCGATATCACAAGGAGTAGTGGAGGGGAACAATATAGATGCATTAATGGGGAAGCTAGATGAACCTATGATGGAGAAAGGAGTAGAAGGATGTATTGTGATTGCTTAAGATGAAGAGGGGTGGGAAGAGGTTCACACAGAGCATAAACTCCAGCATAGACCAGTTGGACCGAATGGCCTGTTTCTGTAAGATAAAAGCAAAATATTGTGGAAGCTGGAATCTGAAACAAAAGCAGAAAATGCTGCAAGATCTCAGCAGGTCTGACAGCATCTGTGGGGAGAGAATAGAGCCAACACTTGGAGTCTGGATAACCCTTCGTCAGAGCTAAGAGCAAAGAGGATCAGCAGAGATTTATACTGTTGGGGTGGAGGGGTTGGAGAGGGTGTGGAATTGTACAACGGGAATGTAAATGAGAATACAGAAGGCTGAGAAGGTGCTAACAGTGTCCATTGAGTTCAACAACTTCAGAGGATGAACTCTCCCCTCTACCTTCACCCCATTTCCATTTATTTTATTCCATTTCATTTCATCTCATTCATCCATTTCATCATCCTTATTCACTTCTATTTTTCTACTTCTCCATTCCAGCTCCCCTTCTTTCCATACCCTCCCTTCACCCAACGCTTCAGGGCAACTGCCACATTCTTCAGGCAGTCCTTTAACAATCTGTGCCTCTGTTCTGTCATTCTCACATTCTGATCACTCAACGGACACTCTTCGCACCTTCCCAGCCTTCTGTATCCTCATTTACATTTCCTTTGTCCAATTCTAACCCTCCGCCCCCACCCCAACAGTATAAATCTCTGCTGATTCTCTTTGCTCTTAGCTCTGATGAAGGGTCATCCAGACTCGAAACGTTGGCTCTATTCTCTCCCCACAGATGCTGTCAGACCTGCTGAGATTTTCCAGCATTTTCTGTTTTTGTTGGCCCCTTTCTGTGCTTAGCTTCTATATAATTCGATATTGTTTGGCTAAGGTGAATGTAAACATTGAAAATTAACCCCCGATAAGAAACCAGTTCTGATGGATGATTTTGCCTTGCAGTACCTCGGACAGACTGCTCTCCGATTCGGACTCCAGCGCCAACGAGGGCAGCACCACCGATAAGCGGGCCCCTGGCAGCGAGCGGGCAGCAGAGAGAGCTGCTGCTGCCCACCAGAACTCTGAGCGACTGCGACTGGCACCACAGTCAGCATACGCAAATATCCAGGTAGTGGCACTGACGGTGGGCATCTCTGAAAAATCAAAAATATCGGCATGTGCCTGATTTCAATCAGCGCGGCCTGTGTGTAAGAGTATGCTAGAGGTTTGAGAGAAGTGTGTGGGGTGTCAGCTTGTTTGTCTGTCATTGGTTAGAATAACCGAGTTTGATTAACTTGAAACTTTCAAAATGAAGGCAAGTCTCCAGTGGCTTGCTGGTTAATCGCACTGCCCGTGTGACATTAATCATAGAATCCCTACAGTGCAGAAGGAGGCCATTCGGCCCATCGAGTCTGCACCGACCACAATCCCATGCAGGCCCTTTCCCTGTAACCCCACATATTTACCCCGCTAATTTCCCAACACTAAATTTAAACGTGGCCCAATCAACCTAACCTGCACGTTGTTGGACTGTGGGAGGAAACCCACGCAGACACGGGGAGAACGTGCAAACTCCATACAGTATGCAAGATCAAAATTGAACCCGGGTCCCTGATGCTGTGAGGCAGCAGTGCTAACCACCGTGCCGCCCTAGGCCAGGTAAGTTCGGAGTTCACTCCCTATTCAATGTTCAGTTAGTTGACTTCAGTCCAGGTCGCAGTTAGGGTCTCGCAATTGGCCTCGGTTACAAACATGATTGACATCAGCCAGTAGGTCTGATTGACAGTTAATGTCTGCTGGGAGAAGGGCGCGTGGGTGACCATCGTGCGAGGGCATGGATAGACTTGATCGCAATGCCTATCTGGTCGAATGCATTGTGTTTGTTCATTGTATCAGCATAAACACACTGATAAACACACCTTAGGAAGAGCCCCTACTAACCTGCATGGCCCTATTCAGAAAAGAATGTTATCATGATAGTATTGAGATTAACACCTTGGGTTGTACCGAAAGTTGAACTTTTTTTTACTGCGTTCTCTCTAGCTTCCAAAAGCGTCAGGAGTGGTAGGTTTATTTCACTAATCAAATTGTTCTTGTTACATTCAATGTTCTGTATTTTCATACGATGTGGGTGTCACTGGCAAGGCCAGAATATGTTGCCCATCCTTAATTGCCCTTGAACTGAACAGCTTCAAAGGCCATTTAAGAGTCATTGCCATAGGTCTGGAGTCACATATAGGCCAGACCAGGTAAGGATGGCAGATTTCCTTTCCTAAAGGACATTAGAGAACCAGATGGGGTTTTTTTTCAACATAGAAAATAGAAGCAGACGTAGGCCATTCAGCCCTTCGAGCCTGCATTGCCATTCATTTTGATCATGGCTGATCATCGAATTCAATACCCTGATCCCCCCCACTTCCTCCCATATCCCTTGGTCCCCTTCACGCCAAGAGCTATATCTAATTTTTTCTTGAAATCAGACAATGTTTTGGCTTCAACTGTGATAGTGAATTCCACACATTCACCACCCTCTGGGTGAAGACATTTCTCCTCACCTCATTTCTAAAAGCTTTATCCCTTATCCTCAAACTATGACCCCTAGTTCTGGACTCCCCCACCATCAGGAATATTCTTTCTGAATCTACCCTGTCTAACACTCTTAGAATTTTATAAGTTTCTGTGAGTTCCCCCTCATTCTTCTAAACTCCAGTGAATATAATCCTAATCCTAGTCTCTCCTCGTATGACAGACCTGCCATCCCAGGAATCAGCCTGTACTCCCTCTATAGCAAGGACATCCTTCCTCAGATAAGGACACCAAAACTGCACACAATACTCCAGGCGTGGCCTCAGCAACACCCTATACAATTGAAACATTTGATGACAGTTTCACGCTCACCATCACTGAGGCTAGTTTTATAATTCCAGATTTATTTGAATTTAGATTCCCCCAGCTGCCGTGGTGGGATTTGAAACCCTGTCACGGGGAGATTAACCTCCGCCTCTGGATTACTAATCCAGTGCTGCATCATCATATCCCCTTTATTTCCTGAACTTGGACCCCTTCACGTCCTGTCATGTTGGAGCTCACTACCCAGTCCATCTGTGAAGGGAAGTCTATGTGTAGTGGCAAGGATAAGAACAAACAGTAAAAGGTATCACCTGTGGCTCGGTGGGCAGCAAGCTTGCCTCTCAGTCAGAAGATTGTTGGCTTCAAGTCTTAGTTCAGAGACTTCAGCGCAAAAGCCAGGTTGATAATCCAGTGCGGTACTGGCCACACTGCCACCTTTTGGATGATGCATTAAACCTGGGACCTTTCAAGTTGATCCCACGGGGGCACTATTTTGACAGGGGGCTGGGAACATCTCCCTGGTCCCCTGGCCCAGTACTTATCCCTCAACCAACTTCAGTGAAACAGATTATCTGCTCATGATCACATGGCTGTTTGTGGGACCTCGATGTGTGCAAATGATCTGCCATGTTTCCTGCATTATAACAGTGCTTTGGGACATCTTGAGAATGTGGAAGGTGCTATATAAATGCAAGTCCTGTTTCAAAACACAGTCGCGCTGCTTGTGGCCAGCCTGTAGGTGTGCCGCATTAGTTGGGTGCCATTTTTTTACCTCGCCTGCCTTGAAAATGGTGAACTGGGATTTAATATTTAAGATGACGTTTTTAAAATCCCTTTGAATGAATTGATGTTTGCATGAAGATTTGCCCCTGCTAGAATCTTAATGTTTCTTGGTGATGTGAAATTACTCCATACACTTCCCACCAATTGGAGAAACTGTAGAACAACCCAACAATGTATATATCTGAGAATGATCCCAGTTTGTTTAAGTAAAGCAGAGGTATTCAGACTAGTTATCACATTTGCACTGGGTGGAAATGCTACAAGGGATTTTCAGTGTGTGTTGTTTCACTTTGGTTGGTTTTGAATGAGTATTTTTGTACCTTAAAAGTACTCAATCTCCAACCTGCCACGTTACCTAGCTCCGCCCAGTTCCCATCTTCAGCGGAACCGCGAACCACGGTCTGAGTGTTTGCCCCCGGAGGCATGGTCATGTCGCAGTGACATTTCAGTGAGTGCTGTGTCTCTTTTTCACTTTCAGGCCTTTGACTATGAACAGAAGAAGCTGTTGGCAACCAAAGGTATGTGTTGTGACAGTGACCTCTGACCTCTTGCTATTTGTCAACAGTTGGGAAAGCAGTTCCTCCACACTGGTGCTTGGTGGTTGCTATGAGTTCCTGCAAAGACCACCGAGTCTGCCTCCAACACACTGACCATCCACACTGAATTGGCTTTGTTAAGGGTGTGTTTAAAAGGTTGACAGGACATTTAAAACTCTTGTTTCTGGGTGGAATGTACTGAATTTTAATTGGCAACTAAGACCATTATATTTTTACACTGGTCTATAGTGTTGACTAACACCCTGTATAGTTGGACACTGAATGGCCATGTGCATTCCTCAGTTCCTGAGTCATATGCCAAGAGTATTGAAAGCAGACGGATCCCTGCGTAGTACTTGCATAAGTGCCTTTTAGCGGCACTTCACTCAATAGTTTATTTATTAGTCACAAGTAGGCATACATTCACACTGCAATGAAGTTACTGTGAAAATCCCCCAGTCGCCACATTCTGGCGCCAGTTCGGGTACACTGAGGGAGAATTTAGCATGGCCAATGCACCCTAACCAGCAGGTCTTTCAGACTGTGGGAGGAAACTGGAGCACCCGGAGGAAACCCACGCAAACACGGAGAGAACGTGCAAGCTTCGCACAGATAGTCACCCAAGCTGGGAATCGAACCCGGGTCCCTGGTGCTGTGAGGCCTGCCCTGGGCCTACCCATGCAGGCAGTAGGGAGAGGGTCCTTGCTTTGGGGCAGGGGGCCTAGGCTGCATTCGGGGGAAGGGGGGTCTGTCTTTCATTCGAGGGAGGTCGGCCTTGGCTGAATTCAGGGAAGGGTGGGTCTTTCATTCAGGAGAAGGGGGATTTGGCTGAATTTGGGTAGGGGACATTTGGCAACCACTGCATTTCTGCCCCATCCAACTTGCCCTTAAATGTGGGTAGCTGATTTACATTGGAGTAGAATGTCATACTGCTCCACATCCACCAGGCCAATAGGTAGGGAAAAGAAGCGTTAGCATCACGATAGAACGGGATTTGAATCAGGAGAGAGGCAGACGGGGTATGTGATGTTCCTTCGCTCGGCATATGATGGCAGAATGCCTGAGAAATTACAATTCACTTCTGTTAAATGGAAGTAAGGAGGGAAACGCAAGACACCTGCAACCTTATTTGAAAGTTGGCCAAGATCTGCAGTGATATTTTGGGCCCAGTTTCCCTAGCAGTCAGAGGTTTTAAATGGTACCAAGAAGCGGATACCAGCACAAATGGAGGAGACAGAACAAAACTAACCATTGCAGAAATCTGATCCTCCTCACCTGCATTTGGTTAATGAGTCACAAGTTCGTGATTTGGGCAAACACTTTTATTTAATGTTCCTGACTAATTCCGTTTTAAAATAAGCTGTTAAAAGCAATATTTATATAAAGAATACTTAGCGCAGTAATTTTTGTAAGAATTTATTCTCGGGATGTGGATGTTGTTGCCGATGCCAGATTTACTGCCCATTCCTGGTTGTCCTTGAGGTGATGATGCGTGTTGGGCTGCCTTCTTCCTGAACCACTGCAGCCTCTGTGGTAAAAGCACTTCCACAATGCTGCCAGTTCCAGGATTTTGACCCAACAACTGTGTGTCTGTCCTTAAGAATGCATGGTCCTCAAAGTAGATGAACTAGCAAGGCATGGTTGGGTCAAAATCCCTCCCCAACAGCACCTTGGGTATACCTACAGCACATGGACTGCAGTGGTTCAAGAAGGCAGCTCACCACCACCTTCCCAAGGGCAATTAGAGGTGGGCAATAAATGCTGGCTTAGCCAACGATGCCCACATCCAAAAGAAAACACCCGCAATGCCAAAACATGTGACAATGATGTGGGACACCTCCTTCCGAGTGACACTCTTTTAACTCTCTTCCTGACAAAGCCATGCTCAAGAAGCCAGTGGTGACTGAAGTAAGGACCCCAACAAATACATGGAGTGGTCTTGGGTTCTCCAAATCAATGCCCGCAGAAACGATCAAAGAGCTAAGACGCACCAATCATGTGTCCTACAAACCAACTATGGCAACTACATACGAGGTAATGAAAAATTTCCATTGCTCTGCAGTTTTTGTCTTTTTTACAGCCAGTCCTCCAAGTGGAGTCCGCTTCCACAGCTACCCACTGTTGTTTTAGCTCGGGAGGAGAACGTGTAGCCAGCAATGTGGCTGAAGATTTTTTTGTCACATATTTTCAAGACCAACGATATGTAACTCCCTTTCGCTCCGATTTAACCAAGATGTCAGGCACCAAAATATTTGACGTCCGTCCAAAACTAACGACAACTTTATTTTGAAAGCGATGATTTATCTAGATGAGGTTTCGTATTCCGCTTGGCTGTAAGGGCTGGCAGGGCGCTCGCATGGAGAAGTGCTGAATCCCACAGCTTTCAAACCCATGCAGAAAACTTCTCGCTGTATAAACAATGGCAAAATCCAGGAAAGAATGATGAATACCCAGTTTCAGGCAGAGACCCAGCCACATGTTACCAATTATTCTCTGCGTTTAGCTGTGAGCGGATTCCTTTTTAAGTTTCTGGTCTGGAACTGTGATTGTCTTTTAACAAGTCAGGCACATTCAGCTTTGAAAGCCTGTACATCGAGACGGTGCAGTGAAAAGCTGATTCAGCCAAACTTGCTTCACCTCCAAACTGAACTCTTGACTGTATTGATAAGGCCATGTCTGAGCACAACTAAAGAGTAGCTTTTATTTTACTGAAAAACTTCTCAATTGGCTTAAGTGTAAAGTGACAAAAGATAAATATTCTTCTAAACCTCCTCACCATTCTTAATTATTAATAATATTCTTGACACAAGCAATTTTAGAGGTTAAATTCTGTGCAAGGACTTTAAACATTTTATGGATTATTAATTCTATTATATTTGGAGATTAAAGTGGTATTTGGTGAGGGATAGTCTCTCTCTGTGCCATGTTTAACCTCTCACTCTGCCCTATAACCTCTGACCCTACCATCGTAACTCTGGATACTGGTTTCTTTCTCTCGTGTCTAATCGTACACGCACATAAAACTATCCCCAACGTCTTCCTTTTTGTGGCTCCACAAAGTCTAATTCCATTCCTAATTCTCTTCCCTTGTCCCTTCCCCTTTATCAATTCTCTCTCTTGCTCCCCTTTTGTCTGCAATATCGTTCTTCCGAGCCCATCTCTCTTTTCCATCTCTCTCTCTGTGTCTCTCTTTCTCTCTTGCTTACTTCTCACCCTGCTCCTTCAGCCTCTTTCGCTCTGAAATTGTCACCCTGACCTCTCTTTTTGTCCCTTTCGCTGCTGTTCTCCATCTCTTTCTTTTTCCCCTATTTTGTTCTCCTCTTGTCTTCTACCCCACAGCCCTCCTTCCTCACAGCAGCCTTATGGCAACGGTTGCAATTAATTGCTCAGATAATCTTAAATGGCTCTTTGGCCTTCGACCCTGCCACCAGTGAACCAGCTGTGGACTGTGATTGGCTGTGTTGCTGGGTCAGTTCCAGGGAATGAGCCAATCTCTCACTGGAAGCCTTCAATAGCCTGTGTGGGACTGCAACAAACCTCCGCCAGCCTCGCCTGGGCTTGATGGCGATAACAGGCTGACCATGAGAGGTCTCTGCATCTGGAGCCTGGATTGCTGAATGCAGGCCACAAACAGCAAAATGGAGAGAATTACACACAACGTTTCTGTGCTGTGAAATCTGTTTGGCCCAACCGTTCGAGGGAGGGCGTTCGGGGAGGGGGATTTGGCTGCATTCGGGGAGGGAGCATTTGGCAACCACTTTATTTCTGCCCCATACACAACTTGCCCTTAAATGTGGCTAGCTGATTTCATAGAATCATAGAAACCCTACAGTGCAGAAGGAGGCCATTCGGCCCATCGAGTCTGCACCGACCACAATCCCACCCAGGCCCTGCCCCCACATATTTTACCCACTAATCCCTCTAACCTACGCATCTCAGGACTCTAAGGGGCAATTTTTAACCTGGCCAATCAACCTAACCCGCACATCTTTGGACTGTGGGAGGAAACCGGAGCACCCGGAGGAAACCCACGCAGACATGAGGAGAATGTGCAAACTCCACACAGACAGTGACCCGAGCCGGGAACCGAACCCGGGACCCTGGAGCTGTGAAGCAGCAGTGCTAACCACTGTGCTACCGTGCCGCCGATTTATGTTGGAGTAGAATGTCGTACTGCTCCAGCCCGTGGTAACCACTAAGCAATTGTGGAGATGGTTTCACTTGGGGAGTGGGTTCTGGTCTTTGAGGTTGAATGGAAAGGGGCTGCTGCTGTTGAGTGAGGAAGGAGATCAGTAGAGCCATTTTGTTCAACCAGCAATTTGGAAGAGTCATAGTGTTTTACAGCACAAATAGAGACCCTTCAGCCCATCGTGTTTGCACCGGTCATCAAGCACCTATCTCCTAATCCTATTTTCCAGCACTTGGTCCGTAACCTTGTATGCCATGGCATTTCAAGTGCTCATCTAAATTCTTCTTAAATGCTGTGAGGGTTCCTGCCTCTACCACTCTTTCAGGCAGTGAGTTCCAGATCCCCACCACCCTCTGGGTGAAAAGGTTATTCCTCAAATCCCCTCTAAATCTCCTGCCCCTTACCTTAAATCTATGCCCCTGGTTATTGACCCCTCTGCTGAGGGAAGAAGTTCCTTCCTGTCTACCCTTATGTGTGTCCCTCATAATTTTGTACACCTCGATCAGGTTCCCCCCTCAACCTTCTCTGCTCCAAGGAAAACAACTCCAGCCTCTTTCTTTAGGAAGGGAAACATTTGATAGACAGGAGACACTGTCGAAGGGATAGGGAGTGATTCATTCATGTTATCGACTACCAAAGGTTAACGTTGTTTTAATAGCATTCTGCTGCACTTTAAAGGAGTTCACCAAAGTCTTCAGACATTGTTAAGAGAAGCATGAGTGCCATCTAATGATCTTGCCTTGCAGTCATCATCGCCAGTGTCACTATCACGGTCAAACAGTCGGGAGTGTATCGGAGGCAGCAGTGATTCTGATAACTGGAGAGATCGGAATGGTTCGCACAGTGAATTCCCAGCTTCCATCAACAGCCCTGAGCAAAAAAATAACCCATGTAAGCATTACAGGTATTGTGGCAGAGGGATTTCCATGTTAGAATGTGCTGTAATATTGAGGAGACAGCAATGAGTGTATTTGCTACCTGCTGTATTAATAATCAAGATTTTGTTTAATACTTTAATTCTCCAAGACGTTATTAATTTTGAGGCTAATGAGGATTGGTTTAAAACTGCAGGAACGGGATGACTTTGTGAAAGAGCGAAGATTAGGCAATAAAGATGGGATCAATGCATTATAATCAAATAGAATCCTCGCTTAATCATTTAATAGGGGAGGCGGTGGCGTAACGGTATTGTTGCTGGACTAGTAATGCTCTGGGGACCCGGGTCCACAGCAGAATTTGAATTCAATAGAAATCTGGAATTAAAAGTCTAATGATGACCATGAAACCATTGTCAATTGTCATAAAAGCCCATCTGGTTCACTAATCTTCCTTCCTAAAGGAAATCTGCCATCCTTACCTGGTCCAGTGACTCCAGACCCACAGCAATGTCGTTGACTCTCAACTGCCCTTGGGCAACTGGGGATGGGCCAACCAGCGACGCCCGCATCCCATGAATGAATAAAAAAAAGAGGTGCAAGTCTTTCTCTTGCACCTAACTTCCAGCTTTCTGCAAGAAGAAATAACTCCTTTGACTGCGAGCCCGCAGCCAGCCTATTATAGATACACAAGCAGACCATTCAGCCCCTCTAACCTGTACCATCATTATCTTAGATTGGGGTTGGCTTGTACTGAATGTCCTTGCCCAGTCTTGAAAATTTTAATGGAGCCAAAAGTCACAGTCTTTCTGAGTAATAGAGTTTTGGATTACCACTATCCCATTGTGTAAAAAGATAGATTATAATAGTCCTGTAATTGGAATAGTCAAACAGTTCTTGGAGAGAGAAAGAGTTGCTCTGGCATGTGGTCTGCCTGAATGTGGGGCCTCAAGCGAACTTAAAAAATCAAATTCCAGCTCCTATCCCAGTATAAAACATGTTGAAATGTTTACATCTTTCGAATGCAGTGGAATTCTCATTTCCTGATCTTGGCTGAGTTGACCCCTGGGAACATGCCTTGAAAAGTTTAAAAGGAAGCAAATGGCGTATTTTATCAGGACATCTTTATTCGTATCCGTTAATGTCATTTAAAGTTTATTGTAACCACTATTGATGAGGCCACGTCCCTTAGTCACTCTCTGTGCTGTGTATATAAAGCCTGCATGTGGGGGTGGAAGTTCCTCTCCGGGCTGCTCTAGCTGTGAGGACTGGCGTTGCTGAGAAACAAAACATTTTAGTGCCTTGAGGTCAGATGTGTTTGGATCCTGACACAGTGTAAAGCTCTCCTCTGGCAGCCCCACAAAATGGCCTCCTGATCAGAAACACCAGAGAAAATGTGTGCCACATGAGGAGGCTGCTCGGTCCATCAGAAACTCAGCTGGTCTCGCCACATAAACACAGTGGCTACAAGAGCAGATCAGAGGCTAGGAACACTGCAGCAAGTAACTCACCTCCTGAATCCCCAAAGCCTGTCCACCATCTACAAGGCACCAGTCAGTAGTGTGATGGAATACTCCCCACTTGTCTGGATGGGCGCAGCTCCAACAACACTCAAGAAGCTTGACACTATCCAGGACAAAGCAGCCCTATGATTGGCATCACATCTACAAACATTCAATCCCTCCACCACCGACGCTCAGTAGCAGCAGTGTGTACTATCTACAAGATGCACTGCAGCAACTCACCAAAGATCTTAAGACAGCACCTTCCAAACACACGACCACTTCCATCTAGAACGACAAGGGCAGTAGATACATGGGAACACCACCACCTTCAAGTTCACCTCCAAGCCACTCACCATCCTGGCCGTTCCTTCGCAGTCACTAGGTCAAAATCCTGGAATTTCCTCCCTAACAGCATTGTGGGTCAACCCACAGAACATGGACTGCAGCAATTGAAGGTGGCAGCTCACCACCACCGTTTCAAGGGCAACTGGGGATGGGCAATAAATGCTGGCCAGCCAGCGTCGCCCATGTCCCACGAATGAATTTTTTAAAAAATGATGTCCCTACCAGTTGATGAACAGCTGCCAGCCCACTCCCACCTGTCCTGAACATGGTGCATAACCCTGCACGCCATGCCTCCTCGAGTGTATATCCATGCAGTTTTTAAGGGTGGAGTAGTGGTAATGTCACCGGACTGGTGATCCAGAGACCCAGGGTAATGCCTAGGACCCGGGTTCAAATCCCACCACAGGTAGATGATGAAATTTGAATTTCAATAAAAATCTGAAATTAAAAGTCTAATGACGACCATGAAGCCATTGTTGATTGTTGTAAAAAAAAAACCCCATCTGGTTCACTAATGTCCTTTAGAAAAGGAAATCTGCCGCCCTTACCTGGTCTGGCCTACATGTGACTCCAGACCCACAGCAACAGGGTTGATTCTCAACTGGCTCTCAGTTCAAGGGCAGTTAGGGATGGGCATCAAATGCAGGCCTTACCAGTGATGCCCACATTCCGTGAAAGAATAAAAGAAGATGTGGTGAGAGTTTCTTCCCCAACCATCCTTTGAGGCAGGGAGTTGCAGCTTCCCCCCCCCCCCCCCCCCCCCGCCCCCCCAGGTCATCCTCTGGGCGAATGTTTGGCCGTGCTGGAATGTAGGATATGGTCAAGTCCATAATTTCCTAATACTTCTGCTTACAACAGTGAATCAGTTGCTAGCGTATATTTTCAGGAGGTGCCCCTCACTATGATCTGTCCTTTCATCCAACTGGATAATCTATCCGTTACTTCCTTGAAGTCTTATTCTTTGTGTTTTGAGTGTTGTTGCTCTGCCACAATGAACAAAACTAGTTGCCTACCTTCCCCTTGTCTGAATCCACGTCACGCCGAGTGTGATCTCAGAATGCTAAACGTAAATTATTTGGCCTTTGCGCTGAAAAGCAAATCAGTGCTACATTGGTTTTCCCCCTGTAAATTTGGGAGTGGGGGCAATGTGGGAGGCACTTGTTACTTTACCCCCACCATTTACCTTGTGTTTCCCTTGCCCTGACTTCAGTTCCCCACTGCTAACTTGTTGTGAGGGAACATCAGTGGCAAAATATTTATATTAGCACCAGTCTGGTAATCTAGTACTTGCAGAAGCCATTGTGTCAAGCAAAAAATAAAGCCTGTGTGCATTAAAGCATCCTCATGAGGAGGTATTGCTGTATTAGGAAGAGTCAATTGTTAAACTCTCTCTCTAATTTGAGGGAAACATCTTTGCTTTGAATTGCAATGCTCTATTTTCTTGCTCGGTTCCTATTAGTATAACTCTGATTTGAGCCCAGATCACATTGACCTAAGGAAAGTGCATAATCCCCCAGAGAGACAGGGTAAAATTAGTCTATGCCAGTCACACACAATGAGTTGATGGCAAAATAGGTGAGTGTAGCTTTGTTGTGAGGAACTGATGACTTTGGACCTTTAAGCAGCCCACCACTGATAGTTTTCCTTGTGTTATACTTGAGACTATTGTAGACAAATTTAGAGAGATGGTGGCGCAGTCAAAATGGCACCAGGTCAGTAATCCGGAGGCTAATGTCCTGGGGACATGGCTTCAAATCCCACCACGGCAGCTAGTGGAATATAAATTCACTTAATAAAAATCATAAATTGAAAGCTAGTCTGACAATCATTGATTGTCAAAAACCCATCTGGTTCACTAATGTCCTTTAGGGAAGAAAATCTGCCGTCCTTACCCGGTCTGGCCTACATGTGACTCCAGACCCACAGCAATGCGGTTGACTCTTAACTACCCCCTGAAATGGCCCAGCAGACTACAATTAGGAATTGGCAACAATGCCCAAATCCCACGATAGAAAAGAAACAATTGATTTATATTGTTTGCGATGATTCATCCACATGTATCCTGTGACGCACAGCATGGTAACAGCAAACTAGATGGACCTTGATCTTTTATTGTCCAGCAACTGCCACATTCCTAAAGGCAACTTCCAACATGCTGTCCGTTCCCATGAGACTGAGGTAGACCAAATTTTGCATTCCTCAAGTCTCAGATTCTTTCCGTATCAGATTTTGGATGTAATATTTAATCTTGTTGCCTCCACAGCTGAGCACTATTTAACCAGCAGTACTTACATGGACTGTATTTCCTCTCTGATGGGCAGCAATGGCTGCACCCTGAATAATTCCTTCAAAGGCTCGGAATTGCCCGAACTCTTCAGCAAACTCGGCTTAGGCAAATACACCGATATCTTCCAGCAGCAAGAGGTTAGTCTGACCACAACGTCAATGATATCTATACCCAGCGATGTTTGAAAACTTTTTTTTTTCATCTCTCGCTACATGCTTTGCGATGGATGGAATGTTTTTTGTGTGGTGTGGTGTGTAAGGAACCTGATCTTGCACTGAGACAGTCTCTCATTTTGGAGGTTCGGTATCCCACTTTTCCCAGAGCAGGTACAGTCCAGCTGAATGTGGTGTGAAACTTTCCTCTGACTCAAAACTGTGTCTTAACCAAACCACAGACCCACGGCTGAATGCTGCTGAATCAATGCAGTCTGCTTTAGAGCACTCACTGAGGTCTCAGTTTAACTCTGTTGGTGTTAAGTTGTGGATAGATCTCTTATGGAGGGATCAGGCACAGAGGAAGCTGGGCTGGGGACACGTGAGCTCAGTTCGTGCAAGGTTCCAGTGTTGTACCTTGTCAATGTAAGATGGATTTGATCTGAAGTCTCATGGGTGGAAAGAGTGGTAAGATAATCCCTTAAACCACCTTGTCTCTCACAACTCATTTCCACATGCAGTTGTGTTTTCCCAGTACTTGACTGCTCCAAACAGTAAAGATTACACAAAGCATCCTGAATAAAGAGATGGAAGTATATAATTCCTAATTTGAGTGGGGTTGGCCTTTCCTGGCTTGCGTGGGGGAATTGGTCACCTGACAGTTCCACTCTTTACCAGTGTTGCGAACTTGTCAGGGACCATTAGAATGTTTAATACAAACACCCAGCAACCAACTGACAGAACTATGCCACAAGTCTTTTAAAGATAGATAAACTCTTTAAATTTATTTATTAGTGTCACAAGTGGACTTCATTAACACTGCAATGAAGTTACTGTGAAATTCCCCTGGTCACCACACTCTGGCGCCTGTTCGGGTACACTGAGGGAGTATTTAGCGTGGCCAATGCACCTAACCAGCACGTCTTCCAGACTGTGGGAGGAAACCGGAGCACCTGGAGGAAACCCATGCAGGCATAGGGAGAACATGCAGACTCCGCATAGACAGTGACCCGAGCCAGGAATCGAACCCAGGTCCCTGGCGCTGTGAGGCAGCAGTGCTAACCATTGTGCCACCGTGCCGCCCAGCATATAAAAAAATTAGACTGCATGTCAAATATCTGTATATCAATGCTGTACATCAATATCTGTATATCAAAAAGAATTAGACAAATTAAGCACTATTAATTTAACACTATAGTTTATAAAGATGTGTGCTCTAAACTCAGATCTACTCTACTTTTCCTGAGACCAATCTGAAGGTATGCCATAGCCTTCTGGAATTTACTTTAATTATCCTTGCTATTCCAGCTATTTCTCTAAAGTAACATGCTCTGGGAGTCCTTCAATTAGCTTTTCAACTACTCCATCCCCCATCTTTTCCTTTACTGACCTCACAACTATGGATGCCTCAGCTCCTTGTTCAGGTTTCCCGCAGATTGTCTTCCCATAGCTTTCTACGGTTACTATGTTGACTGCTTTTTGCTACAAGGTTCTGTGAGGACCACTGTAGGCTTCTTCCTCTAGCTTTAAACTAGGCAAATATTCCCTCTACTTTTCTCTCATGAAATCCAAACTGCGAGAGAGTCCCAGGCACTGAACAATGACATGAGTATCTTCCCTACTTGAAATGCAGGCCTCACTAAACATCACCTCCTGTTGGCTATCTCAATCGATTGAGATGCAGTCTCCACCAAAGCCTCTGTCTTTTTCCAAACAGAACTGGCTACTCCTGTCAGCAAACACATACAGATAAATTCAACAAAACAAGGCTCCATCCTGAATTACTATCTCTATGACAATGTGACACCTTTCAATGAGCTACTTTTCAATGCCAATGTTTTTCATACAGGAAATCGTATGAATAACTTCTATTTCTACACAAGACAGGCTTACTGGAACTATAACAAAGCCAAAAGCTAACCCCCTGCTGTTTATAATCTAGCCTTTCTAGCTACTGACCTCTCGGCCCCAATCTTTTAAGTGTAATAAACTGCAAGCTTGTTTGAATTGCATTCACTTCAGGATTGCTTATCGATTTCTCAGTTGGTTGCCCTCATGTTCAGCAGTTAAGATTTTAATTCCTAAGAAACAAAATTTATTCTCTAAAGCATGAACTTGATTTTCACAGCACCAGAATCAGTCATACTAGAATGAAGATACAGAACTATGCTGCAAGTTCTTAAATTAAAAACAAACTTTGTATATATCAAAAAGTGTTAGACAAAGTAATCACTATTAACTTAACACTATAGTTTATAAAGACACATGTCTGAAACTCAGATCTACTTTTACTTTCCCTGGGACCCATTCTAAAAGTTATGCCACAGCTCTCTGGAATTTACTTTAATTTTCCTTACTATTCCAGCTATTTCTCCAAGGTAAGTGGGCAGTATCTTATGGATATAAGCAGCTATTAAATACAAAATGGAGCCTTAAAACTAGCAATAGGATTAAAAACTGAAGTGGTTTCTTTTATCCACTTTCTTCATCCTAAACAAAGATATACTGACCTCTCTTTCCCTCGTGACTTCCTAGATTGACCTTCAGACTTTTCTCACCCTGACTGACCAGGATTTGAAGGAGCTCGGAATTACCACATTTGGTGCCAGAAGGAAAATGCTGCTTGCAATTTCAGGTCAGTATATATCTATATTTTCAATAATTTGTTTCCCTTGGTTAGAGAGCAGCAAATCCAAAGCGGGCAATGGAAAGCAGCACAGGGGACACCAGTTTTCTGTCCCAACATCTCCCCAAGTTTCTGAATTCAACATAAGTGTAAAAACATTGTGGGAAATGAAAGTTTAAATACTGCAGCACTGCCTAACTCATAGAGGGCTCTGCTCAATTTCAGAGTTCATTGCTTGACGTCAGTCTCTGAGATTTAGTGACTTTAGTCGAGGGGATTCTGCATTCAATTACAACACAACAACTTTTATTTAGATAGCACCCTTAAGATAGTAAAACTTTCCAAAGTGCTTTAGGAGTGTTGACCCCAAGCCTCAAGGAGATGCTGGCCCGGATTCTCCCAAAAAGGTTCAAAGTGTTGAATTTGCGGAAAACTGGAGTAATTCACGCTGGTTTTGTCAGTGGGTTCACACTAGAATCTCCCACACTCTGTGCAATGCAGAGGCCACCAGTGTGATTATCATTAGATTTTAGGGGGTGGGGTCTACTCCCACCTGGGAGGCTGAAACCAGCAGGACTCTGCGCATGCGCAGTGTCCCTGAACTATCAGCCTCCTGTTTGCTGGCCAGCTCAATCACTGGCCAGCCCGGGACCCCCACAGTGTTGCCCCCGCCAAACTCTCCATGACCCCATCCATTTGCAGGCCAGCCCAGACCACTTCCCCACCAACACCACCCCCCCCCCCCCCCCCCGCCAGCTGACCACCCCTACCCCGCCCCCAGCCTGCCCCGATCGCTGACCTCCTTCCAGCCCCATCGATCACAATGACAGAGTGACAGCAGTACCCCCCACTGATTGCCCCATTGGCCCTGCCCCCCAGTCGGCACGATCCCTTGGCACTGCCCCATGTCTGATGGGCAGTACCAAGCTGCCCCCTGGCCTTGGGCCAGGGTACCCATGCCCGGGGGCACCACCCCCCACTGCCCAACCCCCTAGGGGGGCCCCAATTGCCCCCCCCTCTTCACTCCAGCGGGGTCTTCCCGCTAGTTCCCCAAAAGTGGGGAGCTAGTCTGGACCCCGCTGGAGTGAAATACTCCTGGGGGGGTGGGCCCGGAGAATTCAACCCTGGGCCCACTAATCACATGTAAATTACATTAAAATTAGATTAAGATAACTTAAAAGAACAAATAAAATTACAGCACAGGAACAGGCCCTTCGGCCCTCCAAGCCTGCACCGACCATGCTGCCCGACTTAACTAAAACCCCCTACGCTTCCGGGGACCATATCCCTCTATTCCCATCTCATTCATGTACTCGTCAAGACGCCCCTTAAAGTCACTACCGTATCCACTTCCACTACCTGCCCCGGCAATGAGTTCCAGGCACCCACCACTCTCTGTGTAAAAAATCTGCCTCGTACATCTCTTTTAAAACTTGCCCCTCGCACCTTAAACCTGTGTCCCCTAGTAATTGACTCTTCCACCCTGGAAAAAAGCTTCTGACTATCCACTCTGTCCATGCCTCTCATAATCTTGTAGATTTCTATCAGGTCTCCCCTCAACCTCCGTCGCTCCAGTGAGAACAAACCAAGTTTCTCCAACCTCTCCTCATAGCTAATGCCCTCCATACCAGGCAACATTCTGGTAAATCTTTTCTGTACCCTCTCCAAAGCCTCCACATCCTTCTGGTAGTGTGGCGACCAGAATTGAACACTATATTCCAAGTGCGGTCTAACTAAGGTTCTATAAAGCGTCAACATGACTTGCCAATTTTTAAACTCAATACCCCGGCCAATGAAGGCAAGCATGCCATCTGCCTTCTTGACTACCTTCTTCACCTGCATTGCCACTTTCAGTGACGTGTGTACCTGTACGCCCAGATTCCTTTGCCTGTCAATTTACCTGGTGTTCCCGCTGGTTTCCAGCACGAATCAGACAGCACCGGATATCACCGCAAATTGGCTGGCACGCCACTAAAAATTAGCACAGCGGGATGGGAGAATCGCCCCTGCTGGGTCAGGTGACCAAAGGATTGGTCAAAGAGGTAGGTTTTAAAGGACTGTTTTAAAGGCGGAAGTAGAGGTGGCAAGCTGAAGAGGTTTAGGGCAGGAATTCCAGAGCTTAGGGCCTAGGCAGCTGAAGGCATGGCCACCACTGGTGGGGCAATTAAAATTGGGAATGCTGAAGAGATCAGGATCGGAAGAGTGGAGTATCCTCGGGATTTTGGGGGCAGGATTGTGGCGGTGAGGCTGATTACAGAGCAAGGGAAGGGAGATTCACGGAGGGATTTAAAAAGTAGGATGGGAATTATCAAATTGAGCTGTTGCTTTACGAGGGGTTAATGTAGGTCAGCGAGCACAGGAGTGATGACGGAACAGGACTCGCTATGAGTTAATACACAGGCAGCAAAGCTTTGGATGACCTCACGTTTACAAAGAGTAGGATGGGAAGCTGGTTAGGAGAGCATTGGAATAGTCCAGTCTGGAGGTAACGAGTATGAAATGAGTGTTTGAGCAGCAGATGAGCTGAGATAAGGTGACATTACAGAGATAGGCAGTCTTGGTGATTTATGGATATGTGGTCAGAAGCTCAGTTCAGGATCAGACATCACATTGAGGCTGTAACTGGCCTGACTGCATCTTCGACAGTTGCTGAGGAGAGGAATGGAGCTGGGGACAGAGGAACAGAGCCTTCAGTGGGGTCTGAAATTGATGCCATCAGTCTTCCCAATATTTAGTTGAAGGGACTGTGTGCTCCTCCAGGACTGTGTACATGAAACCCGCGCATTAAAAATTACCTAATATACAACTGCCTTTGGAGCTGTATTTGAGATGTACCTAGCAACATCCTTTGTGTGGTTTGTCTTTGAAACATATTGTCTGCTTGGCTGATCTAATATGTGAAGCTCTGTTTACAGTCAGGTAGAGAGCGATCCGTATGGTTCACGTTAACTGGCTGGAAGGTCAGGTTCCAGGCCACCCACGGGTGTTAGACATGTCAGAAAATAGGACTTCAAGCTCATTGCTGCTTGAGTAGGAAGAGATATTGAGCTATAAACATGGAAATCTAATGACTAAAACGGTGATGTGTGGTTCCACTAGTACGAGGGGATGAACAAACTCCCTCATAGTCTCCCCGACACTGTCTATTATTTGATTGATTACAAAGGTAAGTGAGTTATGTTACCTACATATCAAAACGTAGAAGAAGCAATTCTCCCTGGCTACTTTCAGCACTAAAGAGCATTCGAGCTAGCCAAGAAAAGCCCAGTCTACCTGTGTTTAGCGCAAGACGCCATCTTGGTAAAGGAATTGAAGCCCGGGCTAGTCATGTCTGCCCAAAGGATTTCAGAGGACTGATTGCCAATTGAAATGCCAGCCCGGGCTCATTAATAAGGGTGCATGGCAGTTTGATAGCGTATGGCTTGCCCCGTTGTGCCCCCTCCTCACCATGACTAGCTTAACTGGGGAGTAAATAGGTCAATGCTGAGGATTTAGAACTCTATTTAACGCACTTTTACTGTTCACTTACTGCTGGAGGTTTGAAGAGGACCTTTGAAACACATCAGGAGACAGTGTGCCAAGACTTCACCAACGCTCTGTCAACATTTATTCGGGAAATTCTCTGAGGACTTCATCTAAAAAAGAAAGGAGTGAGTGCTGTGATACTCTACCTCATTTGGACAGCATTTGGGAGCCACCAGGAGAAAGGAATGTTTGATAATGGGCATCTTGCCAGGCATGGCCCTTGTTCTACAGGAGCAATGGGAGTTGGGTTTTCAAGCCAGGCCGAACAGCACCAGAGCTGCAGAAGGGTGAGGTGGGCTCTTTTTCTCTGTGGGCACAGGCCATCCCTCCTCCACCAAGATCTCCAGTGCCTCATCTGAGAACCTTTGCACCCTCTTGCTCATTCCTCGAGCCATCCTGTAGTGTGCCAGCCCAGAACGCTCCCCATCCTCAGTGGGGATGGATGCAAGAATCCCCACATATATTGCTCTGAAGATTAGTGTGGAGTCAGCATTTGAGTGCTGGCCTCTCTGGGCAAGTTCAAATTATGGTGATCCTCATTGAAGCCCAAGATTGCATTGTAAAACCAGACTTTGAGACAGGCACAGTCATATTAGCAAGGCACCCCTCTACCATCTGTATTCACCCTTTCACCAAAATAACCCCCGTTGTATAGGAACAGGAGTAGGCCTTTCAACCCTGTCGGCCTGCCCTACTATTCAATTAGATCCTGGCTTCTCTGTACCTTGTGTCCATTACTTTCCTTGATAGCCAGACACTAACAAAAATCTATTAACGGCAGCCTTGAAAGTCCCTGTCGACCCCCAGCATCCACACACTTGTAGGGGAGACGTACTTCCTAATTTTACTCGTGAATGGGCTGACTCCAATTATACGATTGTGTTTGTTTGCTCTTGGCAATATACAAATGTACAAATTAGGAGCAGGAGTAGGGCCCTCGAGCCTGCTCCACCATTCAATACAGTCATGGCTGATCTGATTGGAATTTAACTCCACATTCCCACCTAACCCCCGGATAACCTTTCACCCCTTGCTTATCAAGAATCTGTCTGCCTCTTCCTTAAAGATATTCAAAGACTCAGTTTCCACTGCCTTTTGGAGAAGGGAGTCCCCCCAAAAGAGGGAAGAATTTCTCTTCTTTTCACTATTAAATCTTAAACATTTTGAATGTATCAATCAGTTAATTCTACAAGGCTGACTTAACAGAACCAATCTGCTTGGGAAGGTGGGATCAGGATATTGAACCATGCTCAAAATGAATGGCGGAGCAGGCTTGAAGGGCCAAATAGCATAGTCCTATTTTCTATGATTCAATCCTCATAGTTTAACCCTTTTAGTTGGAGTATCAGTCTAGTGATCTGCCCTGCACCCCTTCCTATGTTCCCTGAGGTGTGGTGCTCAGAGCTATATACATTGTTCCTGTTGGGGTCTAATTAGGGTTGTGTGTAACTGGGTAAATGTGTACGATTGCCTAATACACCTTACATTACCGTTTCACAGATTAAAAATAGTTTAAGTCAATTGGGTTTTAAAAACAAAAGCAAACCACGCACGTGAAGCTGGGATTGGTGGTTCCCGAGTGTGGGACTGGTTTCTGCTGGTGTGCCTGGAACCAGCTGGAGTTCCAGAAGGGATTGGAAAGTCACAAAAGGGCTAAAAATTTACAGCAGATCCAGCAGCATCTGAAAGTAACTCAGCTGAGTGGTTTGGGCTTGGCCCCTCATCATATTGCTGAGCAAGTCCGGCATCCTTACACAGCTCTCTGAGCTTTCAGTCATCTGAGGTTTTAAATCTTCCCTCATGTTTCCATTCTCACTTCACTGTCCTCAGCACATCCACTGTTCTGATGAAACTCAAAGTAAGCTCAAGGAACAGCACCTCATCTTTTGATTAGACACTTTACAACCGACCAAACTTGACATTGAATCCAACCATTTCAAGCAATGACCTCCATTTTTCTGACCAGTGACTAGCGGTAACAAGGAAGGCCAGTTAGTTCAGTTGGTTGGATGGCTGGTTCGTGATGCAGACACTAAGGGGCAATTTAGTATGGCCAATCCACCTAACCTGTACATCTTTAGACTGTGGGAGGAAACCCACCCAGACACGGGGAGAACATGCAGACTCCACACAGACAGTCACCTGAGGGCGAAATTGAACCTGGTTCCCTAGCCCTGTGAGGCAGCAGTGCTAACCACTGTGCTGCCCATGCCACCATGCCGCTGTTCACTTATCTTTACACTGTTCACTGTTCTCTCTTAACTGTCTCCTCAGCTACAAACGTTATTTATCAATGACTATTTCTTTTGTGTGGAACAGATTCTAATGCTAATTAGACCAATGAAGTTTCTTCAGTTTATTTTTCATCACCTTATTTGGCCATTTAAGTAAAATGGTGTGTAACTAAATTGCCAAAAAAGTTACATTTACTACTTATGCTGTCCGACAGAAGAGAATGAGGGAGGAATGATTCAAATTTAGTTCCATTTCTCTGAACATCAATTTGTCTAAATTTGTTCTGTTCTCTTTCAGTCAATCGTGACTAATTTCCTTTGATCGTATTCTAGGCACCTTCTGAGGTGGGGGATTCTTAAAAGCCACAGCCCTGATATTAAGCTGTGGGATGTTACTGTCCAAATGCTTACTGCACTCCACTCAAATTCACCACGGTTGTTTTAATAGAGACATTATTAACTTGTTTAAAATAAAGAGGCCACTTGCCTTTGGTTGGGAGAGGGGAAAGAGTAATATCAGGCAAATACTTGTTTCCACACCTACATAATACAAATATCGTACAGTATCTCTTTCAAATCTAGGAGACGGCATTGCCCTCAAATCCTGACTTCTCTTTAGAAAATAACTTTGCTGGGAGCTATCTGTCTACTGGATATCCATCCACCAGCCCCAAACATTCCTCACTTCATCACAGTGGCACGGAGATAGATCCCCCAGCTAAAAGCAGACAAGTATTAGAAAGTCTATCTGATGAATGTATTTGGATTGGATACAAATGGATCCCGTATTCATTGAGTTGGTGTTTGTGCAATCTTCTTTTAACCCCACCTATCTAACAAGATGGAGCTGTTATTGCTCCTGGGCAGAAAATATTATTCTCCCTAAGTTAATTTGAGTTAGTTTATTTGTTTGATATAAAAGAGGCCAAGAGGGTTCACTAGCTGCTATTGCCAGTGAAAAAGAACCCTTTTGCCTTTTAAAGAGCTCTTTGCATGTATACTATATCTACTGAGTGAGAGTTGCCTGGCAGGTACAGTCTAAACACAATGAGCATGTTAAAAAGTCAGTTTGCCATCAGCAAAAGGAATCCCAAGAGCCTGGCATGTGTTGGCCACATGTACTTTGACTAAAATGTTGAAGGAGCAGAGATATAGTTCCAAGTGACTTGTGTGACTTGGAGGGGAGCTTGCGGGTGATCGTTTTACCTTGTGCCTGATTCCCGTGTCCTTCTAAATATGGTCCCGGGTTTGGAAGGTGCTGTCAAAGGAGCCTCGGTGAGTTGCTGCAGTGCATCTTGTGGATGGTACCCTCTGCTACCACGGTGTGTCAGTGGTAGAGAGAGTGAATGTTTCAAGTGGTGGATGGGATGCCGATCAAAGCGGGGGCGGCTTTGCCCTGGGTTATGATGGGCTTCTTGAGTGTTGTTGTCGCTGCACTCACCCAGACAAGGAGAGGGTCCTCTATCACACTGCTGACTTGTGCCCTGTAGACAGTCGCGAGACTTTGAGGAGTAAGAGGTGAGCCACTCAATGCAAAATACCCCAGCCTTTGAACCCAGCCATAGGATATATATGGTTGGTGCAATTGGGTTTCAAGTCAGTGGTAACCCCTGTGGTATTTATTTGACACTGGTGCCATTGAATGTCAAGGGGAGATTACATTTTCTCGTGTTGAAGGTATTTACAACTTCACCCTTGCGTTATGTTATTTCACCAATAATATTTTTATTATCAAACGTGAATGTTGTCCATGTTTACTGCATTCAGGTCCAGAAAGCAAAGCAAATGGAGAGACGTATTGTAGCATTCTGGCACCCAGTGTTTTAAGTTGTACATCTAACTATAGTAATTAAACCAGAGCCTTGCTTCTGATGCATGGGCCTCACAGACAATGAACATTTTCTTTTCCCTTTCTCCTCCCCTTTCAGAATTGAACAAAAACTGTCGGAAGCATTTTCAGCCTCCAAACATTCGCTCGACATTTCTAGAAGGCGGAGCAAGTGGCCGATTGCCGCGCCAATATCACGCCGACATTGCCAGCATCAGTGGTCGGTGGTAGTAGTGAACTGTGGAACCTGCCCTCCTGTAGCTGGCATGAACGACGCAAGCTGGCACAGACTGTCGTGCGATGTTAACCCTGTGGAAAGCATTTACTGCACAGAGCCCTGGGTGATTTCAGAGTTCGGATTACAAGAATCAAAGCCGTCTTCATACTGTGCAAATAATTGTGCCAAAATTGAAGAAGAATAATTGGCCAACGATGCGTATTCTGTGGTTGCCTTTTGCTGTTTCACCAAATATGATACTAACCTATATGCAGACCAGAGAACAACAAGACCGTTAACACTAGCTTTCTTGCTTAATGTTATTTATTAGAAAACAAAAACTTAAAATGGTGCACTGAAATGTTAGGTTCCATGGTAGAATTAAACCCGAACCACTAACCCAAGTGCATTGTGGGTATATTTAGTAAGATGTGTTGTACTGCTGAGTAGAAAGACTTCAATGTAATTGCCTCTGCACTTTACATGTCCTGGTTTCCTAGACCTGTGGAAATGTGTTTTTGTTCTCTCTGGTCTCCATATATGACGAGGCTATCGTTAGCAGGGTTGAGGAAATGGAGAGGGTGTCCCGTGGGAGTTGAGTGAAGTTAGCTTTCGTCTAGAGGTGTAACTGTTGTACAGTGAGGCCTGAGACACCAGTCACCAGACAACCTCTTTCCCCCAAACGCAGGTACTGAAGCAGTGTCGATATACAGTGAATATATCTGATTGCATTTTACTGCCATCTCAAACACGTTTACAGTATTCGCTATGCTGGTTTTCTACTCTACAAAGCTTGTAAAAATGTTACTTTTTACATGTTTGTTGCACTCAAGTTCTTTCATACAATTTATGCCACAGAAACGGCCCATTTGGCCCAACTGGTCTTTGCCAGTGGCAGTGCCCCACATGAGCCTCTTCCTGTCCCTCGTCACCTTACTGTATTGGCGTAATCTCCAATATCTTCCTTCCTTGTGCATTACCGAGCTTCCCCAACAAATGCATCTGTGCTATATACCTCAGCTACGCACTGGCGCAGCGAGTTTCACATGTTGCTGCTCAAAGTGCAGTCCATTTCAGTGTTCTCCAACCCACCACTTCCTCCCCACCTCATGACTCCAACTCAAAACGACGTTCTCTCAATTTTGGAGCGGCACAGTGGTTAGCACTGCTGCCTCACAGCGCCAGGGACCTGGGTTCAATTCCAGCCCCCTCAGGCCACTGTCTGTGTGGAGTCTGTATGTTCTCCCTGTGTCTGCGTGGGTTTCCTCCCACAGTCCAAAGATGTGTGGGTTAGGTGGATTGGCCGTGCTAAATTGCCCCTTAGTGTCAGGGGGATTAGCAGGATAAATGTGTGGGGTTACAGGAATGGGGCCTGGGTGGGATTGTTGTTGGTGCAGACTCGATGGGCCAAATGGCCTCTTTCTGCACTGTAAGGATTCTATGACTTGGAGGAGAAGGTGCTAAGCTCCCACACTGGAGACAGAGGGAAGCCTTTGCATAAGTTTTCAAACTCGTTGACTTCAGAGTTTGAAACTGGATTTCCTCTTTGTTCTCTCCTTTCTCACCACCTTTTAAGGTAAAGAGGTTTGTCCTGAATTCCCTGTTGGATTCATTTGATTTCTTATTTATTCATGATTCATCATGTCCCCGATGACTGGACCCACAGCACTGTCTATGCCATGGCGTAACGTTTTCGGAGGGCATCATCCAACCGTGCAAGAGAGTCAGCGCCATTGCTGTTCTGTCGAGCCTCTACAGTGTTAATGTGAAACCCCAAAAAAAAATGTCAGCTTTTGAGAGGCTTTGCTGTGCAGATTGAGATGGAACTGAAATGGTGGTGTGACCAGTTGATGTTGGCAGAACGTCTATCTTCATTTTCTTGCAAAGTTTATTTAAAAGGAAACAAAAGATAGTATGTCGGTTTGTGGGTGGACTTGGCATCAGACGTGGTCTGAAGCTGAAACAGATGGCTCGCAATAGCCCGCATGTTTATCTGGAAACTTCTGTTGCAGTTCAGTTTTGAAAGTCATTCTTATTACCACATCAAAGTGTTTTTATTTGTGGAGTTATTTTTTTGCTGTTGAATCATTTGAATGGAGATGGACAGGAAAAGCCCTGGGGTTTATCCAGCCTGTCCCAAATAAGTGTGCAACCTTGTGTCCCTCAATGTAGTCACTCCAGATAAAGAAGCCAAGCCAGTCGGCTAAGAAAGATCTGGGGGAACTAATCTCCAATCCCCTTGAAAGTGAGTCCAGGAGGCCACTCTGGCCCTGATGAATGTTGTACAGCACCTAGCTTTTGTACGTGCTGATCTTTGCCCCCGTCAGAAAAGGTCCAGCTCTTGTTTGAAGGAATTCAGCGAATCACTGTCCATTGCTCAATCTGGCAACTTGTCCCCAGGAGGACTGGACAATCTCGTTGCCCATTTAACACAGAACTGCCACAGATGATGGTTTGTAATGTACTGGTAGGAAGTGATGTAGATGGAAGTGCAGTTCATTTCCGTTCTCCTTCCTTGCCTCCTCATGACCCCAACTGAAGACCATGCTCAATTTTACAACCCCTTGTTAGAGAAGGTGCCAATCTCCCTCACTGAAGACAGAGAGAAGCCTTCTCAAACCCATTGCCTTCAGAGTTTGAAAATGAGTTTCCTCATTGTTTTCTCTCCTTTGCTAAGACTATCTTCAGTGCTCCTCACTTCAGATGCACCCCGTGAAGTCCATAGACAATGCAAGCTTTCCGTTCTACTCTTTTTCTGTCAGTGGAAGCTTTGCCCCTGAATTTTTCTTTTGCACTGACTCTTGTCTCCATGTGCAGTTCTCCCAATACAGTTAACGAGCCCAAAGGAGTTTGAAGAATTAAGTATCGCAATGTTTCTGCTGGATCTATGAAGGTTTTTCGCTGAAATGAAGCAAATGCCACACTGCTACCCAGTTACGTTGATGTTCATGTCTAGGAACTTATGAATAAGGACTTTAAAGATGTAACCCACCAAAGGGGCGGCATGGTGGCTTAGCACTACTGCATCACAGCGCCAGGGACCCAGGTTCAATTCCGGCCTCGGGTCACTGTCTGTATGGAGTTTGCACTTTCTCCTCGTGTCTGCGTGGGTTTGCTCCGGGTTCCTCCCACAGTCCAAAGATGTGCGGGTTAGGTTGATTGGCCATGCTAAATTGACCATAGTATCAGAGGGATTAGCAGGGTAAATGTGTGGGGTTACATGAATAGGGCCTGGGATTGTGGCCGGTACAGACTCGATGGGCCAAGTAGCCCCCTTCTGTACTGTAGGGATTCTATGATATGAAGTGTTCTGTGTAGCCAGCGTTAGGTAAACACCATTTTTGCTGCATGAGTGAAGTTAATGATAAATATGTGAATAGTTTAATATTGTTTTCTACTTTCAATGGGAATAATGCATATGGTCTGTGTAGATAATTGTTGGATGAATCGAAAACAAATTTGCACACTAAAGGGAAGAGGCTGTTTTGTCACTTTTATATATAAAAATGTTATTTTGTGATTTATTTCTCAATTATTAGCCACTAAGAGGAAATCCATATTTGTGAATCCCTCTAGAAGTTTTTTAAAAGTTAGCGATATATATATGTGTGTGTGTGTGTACACACATCAAAGGCTCTTCAGTTTATGGAAGCTAAACTGAAAGAATATTCTTTACGAAACACTGGAAGAATACTCGCTTGTCTCAAGTGTGAGGAGGTGCCACGCTAACCTTGTGTAGACTAACATCGAGATCCAATGACTATCTAATGGACAAAGCTGTTTGATTGTCAGCTTAAATTGAAGGTTAAGAATAACTGAGTTCCTTGAGTAATTACTTATCTGTAAATATAGCACAGATGTTTATTTTCAGTGCGTGTTGGGGGGGTGGATTTGATGACCTTTTTATGATTTTCGATTCAAATGATATTGTTTATGGTTAAGCTTTAAGAAAGGGAATTTTCGACACAATTTTACATTGTATTAAAAGATAATTTTATATATCCTTTTTTTTTTAAGTCTGTTGTGTAAATATATTTTGCATCTGCACAGAATCAAACATGCACATTGAGGTTACGGCATTGCCACAGCTCCGTCCTGAACTATCTGAATATGGCTTCTGGGACGTCAGCTGTGAAAAACCGCTTTTGTCCCAAGTTTAGTTGTTTATCACGTGAGACAAATTAACAGGGAATTTTCTCATCTGATGTTTCAAACGGCAAGCAATAAATTGCTTAGCTTTGGAACAATGTAATGTGAGCGAGCGAGAAAGTGAGGGAGTGTGCCTTTTTAGCATTGAGAATGTTTGGATTACTATCCTCCCCTAGAACAATCAACGATATATTGTAGGTGGACAGGTGATGCATTTCTTCCAGTACTTCATATGAAAGTGACCCATTTTGATTTAGCGTGACAGTGGGACCTACTTGGACACAGTATGTCCATTAGCATTTTCCTTTACAGTCTATCCTGGGGTTACTTACTGCTTTCTATTACAAGCTTCTTTCACCTGCCCCTTGTGGACCAGTGCATTTGAGCCTCATTTTTTTGTCGACAGGTAGCAATATCAGGGACGTGGTGGCCTCGTGGACCAATAATCTAGAGCCCCAATCTAATGCTGCTGGGGGGGTCAGTGGTTCAAATCCCACAATGGCAGATGTGGAATATTAATAAATCTGAAATTAAAAGCTAGCCTCACTGATGATAACCATGAAACCATTGTCAATTGTTGTAAAAACCCATGTGGTTCACCAATGCCCTTGAGGGAAGGAAATCTGCTGTCCTTACCTGGCCTACATATGATCCAGACCCACAGCAGTGTGGTTCTAACTGCCCACTGAAATGGTCAAGCAAGTGGCATCAAACCACTACAAAGTCAAAAAGGAATGAAACCCAGCATTGACCTAGGCACTGGAAAAACAACAGCAAACCCAGTCCTGTCCACCCTGCCAAGGTCCTCCTTACCAACATCTGGGGGCTTGTGCCAAATTTGGGAGAGCTGTCTCACAGATTAGTCAAGCAACAGGCTGACACAGCCATACTCAAAGAATCGTAACTTACAGCCAATGTCCCAGACATCACTCACCATCCCTGGGTATGTGCAATCCTGCCAAAAGGACAGACCCACCAGAGATGGTGGCAGTGTGGTGGCGAGTTGAGAGGGAGTTGCCCTGGGAGTGCTGGATATTGACCGTAGAACCCATGAGTCTCAGGTCAAACATGGGCAAGTAAACTCATTGGTTACCACCTATTGTCCCCTCCAACTCCCTCTACATTGAAAAGTAGCATCACTGCTGACTGAGCTGGCCAAGACCCAAAGGATGTAGCTGCTGGACTGGGATTTGTGGCAGGTGGTGAGGAGCCAACAAGAGGGAAAAACCTACTTGACCTCATCCTCATCAATCTACCTGTCGCAGAAGCATCTGTTCCTGACAGTATTGGTAGGAGTGACCACCGCACAGTCCTTGTGGAGACAAAGTCCAGGTTCACATTGAGGATACCCTCCATTGTGTTGTGTGGCACTATCACCAGGCTAAATGGGATAGATTTTGAACAGATCTAGCAACTCAAGACTGGGCATTGAGGCGCCTAGGGCAATTAACAATAGCGCAATTGCATACAACCACAATCTGCAACCTCGTGGCCTGGCATATCCCCCACTCTACCATTACTAGCAAGCCCGGGATCAATCTTGGTTCAATGAAGAATGTGGGAATACATGCCAGGAGCAACACCAGGCATACCTAAAAATGTGCTGTCAACCTGGTGAAGCTGCAACACAGGACTAGTTGTGTGCCAAACAGCATAAGCAGCAAGTAATAGAGTCAAATGATTACACAACTAATAGATCAGACCTGAGCTCTGCAATCCTGCAATTCTGAATGGTGGTGGACAATCAAACAACTAACTCTCAAAAGATATCCCAATCCTCAATGGATGAGCCCAGGACATCAATGCTCTTCAGCCAGAAGTGCTGAGTGGATGATCCATCTCAGCCTCCTCCAGAGGTTCCCAGCATCACAACTGCCAGTCTTCAGATAATTCGATTCACTTTGCATGATATCAAGAAATAGCTGAAGGCACCGCAAAGGCTATGGGCCCTGATAATATTCTGGCTGTAGTATTGAAGAATTGTGCTCCAGAATTTTCTCCAATTTCAGCAAACTGAAATGAATGTTGGTGAGATCAGCCATTGGATCAGACACTGGGCGGATGGCTCAGTGGTAGCAAATGAAGGTGTTGATGCTCATGAAAGAGGATAGCCATTAGTTTACCTTGAACTTCAGAGAAAAATAACCAACAAGTTCCAGGGAAGAAAGGAGACATTGTGCCTTTAAATTCCACTCCATCCACAGGTTACACAGTTATAGACTCCTTGACATTTTACATAATATTAACTAGAATATACAGCACAACATCAGGCCATTCGACTTAACTAGTCAATAGTCATGTTTATGCTGCATATTGCTTTCTCCTTCATGTACTTAACCTAGCTTCCTCTTAAATGCTACTTGTTTCAACCACTCTAATGTGGGGGAAGTGATGGCCTGTTTGTATTTTCGCTGGACTATGAATCCAGAAACTCAGCTAATGTTCTGGGGACCCGGGTTCGAATCCCATCACGGCAGGTGGTGGAATTTGATTTCAATAAAACAATATCTGGAATTAAGAATCTACTGATGACCATGAAACCATTGTCGATTGTCGGAAAAACCCATCTGGTTCACGAATGTCCTTTAGGGAAGGAAATCTGCCATCCTTATCCGGTCTGGCCTACATGTGACTCCAGAGCCACAGCAATGTGGTTCACTCTCAACTGTCCTCGGGTAACTAGGGATGGGAAATAAATACAGTCCAGCCAGCGACGCCCATGTCCCACGAATGAATGAAAAAAATGTGGTCGGGAGCTTCACACTCAAAACCACTCACTTACAAAAGACATTTTTCCTGAATTTTCCACTGGATTTATTAGTTAGCCATCGTATGGGCCCTGATTCAGGTCTTGTTTGAACTCCTTCAGCTGCCTCCCTGATTACATCTAACAACACAACGACTATCTGTGTAACCATCAATTCGCTTCCCCCACAGAGCTATCAACCAGTTTCCTTGTGATTTATTCTATATTCATCCATAACCATGCACAAATAAAACTTACAATAATGCTGAAACTATTCATTTCTGTCTATGCAATTTGACTATATCGCACCTGATACCAAGGTAGCCACATTACCCAGTGGATAAAGATAAATCAGCAGGGCAGTGTCACAGTTAAATTGTACACAGCAGAGCATCTACCGACAGTAGAGATGTTAGTGGTGATAGCTGAGGGATAAAGGTCGGGTTGCCTGAACTCGCCTGCTGCTCTGAAAAGAAAAATTGCAATGCATCTAGAATCCCTACAATGCTGAAGGCAGTTATTCGGCCAATTGAACCTGCACCAACAATAATCCCACCCAGGCCATATCCCCATGACCCCACCCTGCTAATCTCACTAACACTAAGGGGCAATATAGCCTAGCCAACTCACCTAACTTGCACATCTTTGGACACCAAGGGACAATTTAGCATGGTCAATCCACCTAACCTACACATCTTTGGACTGTGGGAGGAAACCAGAGTACCCGAAGGAAACCCATGCAGACACGGGGAGAACGTGCAAACTCCACACAGACATTGACCTGAGACAGGAATTGAACCCAGGTCCCTGGCATTGTGAGGCAGCAGTGCTAACCATTGGACCACCATGCTGTCCATCTGACAGCATCTGAACAAGAAGAGTTAACATCTTCCCTAATTAAAGCAGAAAATGCTGGATAGACTCAGCAGGTCTGGCAGGATCTGTGGAGAATGAAACAGTTGTTGTTTCGAGTCCAAATGACCCTTCTACAGAACTGATGGATGGCACCTCCAACAATACAGCACACCCTCACGACTGCACTAATTTAGCTTAAATTTAATTCTGTTTGTCAGCCTAAAGTTTGCGCTCAGGTCCATAGAGGGGCTTGAGCTGATACAAGAGCAACCTACATTTCTGTAGCAGCTTTAACATAGTAAAAGGCCCTTGGGTATTCCTGGGGAATGTTATCAGACCAGGTTACCTCATGCGCAACCCCAATGGACTGTACAAATGGTGTTTGTCGCATTGCTGGAGGCACAATGCTGAGTGTAACATATTGTGGTTGCCGAAATTTGAAAACGCAGGCCATTGGATAGACAGAGCGGCCAGTTAGAAGACAGAATCCAACAGTGCAGGCACTAGAGTGACTGGAGTTTTGAGTGGCAGGCATGGGGCAGCACGGCGGCGCAGTGGTTAGCACTGCTGCCTCACAGCTCCAGGGACTGTTCAATTCCCAGCTTGGGTCACTGTCTGTGCAGAGTCTGCACATTCTCCTCGTGTCTACGTGGGTTTCATCCGGGTGCTCCGGTTTCCTTCCACAGTCCAAAAAAGACATTCTGGTTAGGTGCATTGGCCATGCTAAATTCTCCCTCAGTGTACCCAAACAGGCGCCGGAGTGTGGCGACTAGGGGATTTTCACAGTAACTTCATTGCAGTGTTAATGTCCACTTGTGATTAATAAATAAACTTAAAAAATAAACATCTTAATTTCATCGATAACTGCCTAAGACCAGGTTTTGCCAGTACAGATTCAAGTTATTTGTTGGGGTCTTGGGGATGGCAGTTAAAAAAGGCAGTTAAAAAATGCAATCCCATATTGGAATTAAAGCTCTTGAGAAAATTATAAATGGCAGATGTTTAAAAATTCTTTCACAAAATTCACTTGCACTGCTCTGACCTGCTCGCTGATGCTGAGTATGAGTCCTGCCAGGGCCATTTAGTTCCTGACCTCTTTACAAACTTGGTCCAAACATAGACAAAAGATCTCAACTCAAGAGGTGAGGTGAGAGTGACTTCCCTTGACATCAAGGCAGCATTTGACTCGAGAATGGCATCAAGAAACCCTAGCAAAAGTGAAGTCAATGGGAACCAGCTCTCTACTGGTTGGAGTCAGATCTGGCACAAAGCAAAAAGGATTGTGGTTGTTGGAAGTTAATCATCTTAGCTCCAGAACATCACGACAGGTGTTCCTCAGGGAGCGTCGTGGCGAAACAATCTTCAGTTGCTTCATCAGTGACCTTCCCTCCATCATAAGATCGGAAGAGGAATGTTCACTGACGATTGACAATGTTAAGTATCATTCATGACTCCTCAGATAATTAAGTATTCCATGGTAAAATGCAGCAATTGACCAGAAACTGAAGTGAACCAACCATAGAATCCCTAGACTGCAGAAGGAGACCATTCGGCCCATCGAGCCTGCATCGACAGCAATCCCACCCACGCCCATATATACATACCTTGCTAATCCCCCTGACACTAAGGGTTGATTTAGCACAGCTAATTAACCTAACCCACACATCTTTGGAGTGTGTGAGGAAACCGGAGTACCCGGAAGAAACCCACGCAGACACGGGGAGAACGGGGAAACGCCACACAGACAGTCACCCAAGGCCAGTTGAACCTGAGTCCCTGGCACTATGATGCAGCAGTGCTGACCACTGTGCCACCCATATAAATACCATTATTACAAGAGCAGTTCAGAGACTGGGAATTTTGCATAGAGTCACTCACCTTCTGACTCCCCAAAGCCTGTCCATCGTCCACAAGGCACAAGACAGGAGTGTGATGGCCTGGATTTGCCTGGATGAGTGTGGCTGCAACAACACTCAAGAAACTTGGTGCCATCCAGGACAAAGCGGCCCATTTGACTGATATCCCATTCATCACCTTAACCATTCATTCCCTCCACCACTGATACACAGTGGCAGCAGTGTGCACTGCAACAACTCATCAAGCCCCATTTGACAAATGCACAAGCTCTACTACCTGCAAGGACAAGGAAAGCAGACACATGGGAACACCACCAACTGCAAGTTCCCCTCCAAGCCACTCGCCATCCAGGCTTGGATACAGGGACTGCAGCAGTTCAAGAAGGTGTCTCACCCACACCCTCTCAAAGCAATTAGGGATGGGTAATAAATACTGGCCTAGCCAGTGACACCCACATCCCATGAAAAAAATAACCAATGTTCTCTCTCACTATCTCTTTCCTTGTTAAAGACTCTGCAATAAATGTGAGATGTTTTTCTGTCCCTCTCCGGCAATGAAATCCGGTTATATTACAGAGTCATCTCACATCAAGGTTTTGGAGCGAGGGTTAAAATAAAATAAAGGTTTTTAGATCATGAAATGTGAACCACAGATTAAACATTTCAATATTTCAAAGATATCACTACAAACCAGAAGGACAAAATCATTGACTGAACATCATGACAGTTGGATATAATTTTCCGGATTGTTACAAATAATGTTTGAGTAAATTATCTCATTTAAAGCTGGCTCTGGAACACACGCTCTGTGAGCACAGTCATTGCCCTGATGTAAAAAGCTAAGTACTGTTTTATGCTGCAGTTATTTGTATAAATATCTTCACAGAGTTAGAATCTACATCTGCTGCCAGAAATAAGGGTTTCCTTTTCCTGATAATAGCTTCAAAGATGAAACAACTTATTACACGCAGTTTAACAAGAACACTGCTTTGTGAATCCTGGAAAACACAACGCAGTGAATGCTGAAGTCATTGACTTTTGTACAAACTAGAGATTTGATTTCAAAACAGTCTATATAATTTACCTCAAACAAATATGGTCTGTGATTGGATTGGAATTTGTTAAAGGACCTGTCTATCTATATCCAGCCAATCCGGAAATGGTCTGTTTACCTTCATGGAGTCATAGAATCACTACAGAAGGGGCCATTTGGCCCATCCAGTCTGTACCGACTGATAAAGTATCATACCCAGGCCCTCAGCCCTATAACCCCACACATTGACCACGGCTAATCCATCTAACCTACACATCTTTGGACACTGGCAATTTAACATGGCTATTCCGCCTAACCTGCACATCTTTCGAGTGTGGGAGGAAACGGGAGGAAACCCACGCAGACACGGGGAGAATGTGCACACAGACAGTTACCCAATGCCTTGGTCAACAAGCCAGCTCATCCGGAAATCTGATACAGGATTTGCATCTTATTGCATACAAATGGAATTTCCTGCCACTTGGATTATGTCAGATCTATTGACCTACACATTAGCACAATATATTCTAACTGGACGCAATCGCACCAAATGGAATTTTCAAAGCAATACTTCTTTATTTGTCCAGAAACATTTCTATAAAAGAATTCTAGGTTAAATGACAGACTTTTTCTCAACTCTACCATCTGAGTATTGGTGATTGGCAGTTAAAGTATTCCATTCCTTTCGTGTGTCTATGAGTTTCAGTCACGTTATTATATTACCATTCTGAGCAATACACCAATGACAAAGTGCAACAAATGGCATTCAGAACTAAAACATTTTAACATATATCCTAAACATTGTTTTATACCCGAAAGAATAATCGAAGGGTAATTGGCTCATGGTTGAGTTTTCTTCACTTTTACACATGGTGAGCAGATATTTCCTCCAATTGAATGCTAGAATTGGGAGAATGAAGATATTAGCCGGAATTTTCCAGCATCCCCCCACCCCCTTGTCCCAAGCACCCCCCCCCCCCCCCGGCCGCGTTGGAGGCGGCTCACCATTGGCTGCCAGTGGGACTGGAAGATCTCGCTGCTGGGGAAGCCGCAGTGGGGATCGACTTCGGCAGGACTGGAAGATCCCACCAGCAGAAAGGGCCTATTGTTTTTGATCCTCATTCCGGACACCGTTCCCTCACTACCGATCCCATTCTTTTTTGCTGGGAACAGTCTGAGACAATACCAGTCAGCCTGCAACGTTGGTGTCATATTTGACCTCAAGGTGAGTTTCCGACTACTGCCACCAGGGCTGTCGAGTTTCACCTCTGTAACTTTGTTCCAATACATAAGGAGCTTGGACTTACAGACAATTCAAAATAGTTTCCTTTCTTTGCTTCTGATGGTTTCAATTTAGTTATTTAATTAAAAGTGTCCCGTTGTTGCTGATTGCAATGTACTCATAACCATAAACTAAACAGAGAACAAGTCTAAGTCATGCTTGAGTCAATATTTCCAAGTAATTATGCAACATAATCAATCTTGCACAGGCAAGGGATTTTTAAAAAAATCATTCACAGGAGGAGGGTGTGGTTGACAAGGCTGATTTTTAAAGTTTATTTGTTAGTGTCACAAGTAGGCTTACATTAACACTGCAATGAAGTTACTGTGAAAATCCCCTAGTCGCCACACTCTGACAGCTGTTTGGGTACACTAAGGGAGAATTTAGCATGGCCAATGTACCTAACCAGCATGTCTTTCGGACTGTGGGAGGAAACCAGAGCACCTGGAGGAAACCCATGCAGACACGGGGAGTACATGCAAACTCCGCACAGAGAGTGACCCAAGCTGTGAATCGAACCTGTGGCCCTGGTGCTGAGAGACAGCAGTGCTAACCACTGTGCCACCCATGCCACCCCTGTTATTTATTGCCCATTCCAATTTACCCTGGAAGGTGATGGTGAGCTGGTTTATTTTGGAGCACAGTAGTCGGTGTAGTGAAGATGCTGCCAGATTGCTGTTAGATAGTGAAATGATGAGAAGTTGCTGTAACAGGTGGTGGGTAAATGAATCAGCGCAAGTATATCGATATCACACAGTGAATAGTAACCATTCAGCTTCCCTTGAGAAATGCTGAGTAAATGGTCAACTACCCCTAGTGGGTGTCGGTGATTCCATACCGGACGAAACTCAGGAATATCTTTTGTGGGAACCTGATGACCAGGGAGCCAGAGTTTGTAACGTCAGATTACCGTCTGAAGTCATTGCTTGGATTATTTTCTGGAGTCATTTGGAAGTTTAGCATGGGATTAACTCTTTTGAAATTTAAATAAATTGTAATTAGACATCGATGTAATTTATATGTAGCAATTGGAAGGAGAAAACAGGAGGGAGCTAATGGTCTTTCATCTTATAGAAACATAGAAATGTAGAAAATAGAAGCAGGAATAGGCCATTTGGCCCTTTGTGCCTGCACCACCATTCAATATGATTATGGCTGATCGTGCACTTTCAGTATCCCACTCCCGCTTTCTCTCCTTCCCCCTTGATCCCTTTAGCCGCAAGGGCCATGTCCAGCTCCCTCTTGAACATATCTAACGAACTGGCCCCAACAGCTTTCTGTGGTAGAGAATTCCACAGGTTCACAACTGAGTGAAGAAATTCTTCCTCATCTCTGTCCTGAATGGCTTATCCCTTATTCTTAGACTGTGGCCCCTAATTCTGGACTTCCCCAACATCAGGAACATTCTTTCCACATCTAGCCTGTCCAGTCCCATCAGGATTTTAGATGTTTCAATGAGATACTCTTTGGTTCTTCTAAATTCCAGTGAGTACCAGCCCAGTCAACCCAGTCTCTCTTCGTATGTCAGTCCTGCCATTCTGGGAATCAGTCTGGTGAACCTTCACTGAACTCCCTCAAAAGCAAGAATGTCCTTCCTCAAATTAGGAAACCAAAACTGCACACAATACTCAAGGTGTGGCCTCACCAAGGCCCTGTATAACTGCAGCAAGACATCCTTACTCCTATATTCAAATCCTCTTGCTATGAAGGACAGCATACCATTAGCTTGCCTCACTGCCTGCTGTACCTGCATGCCAATCTTCAGCGACTGTTCCACCGTGATACGCAGGTCACATTGCACTTCCCCTTTTTCTAATCTTATGTTTGACCCTCTGGCCTCTCTGTCACTCAGATATTTCAGATGTCCATATCATAAATTCGCCATCTCGGTGCTAGGATTGAAGTGCTCAATGTTATTTAGACTAACTTCATAATTCCCAGGTGTTGGGCAATTTGACGGTGAGAGTGAGATGGAAGATGTTGGCTCCATTGCCTTTTCCAGGCTTTGTTATCGGAGGGGAGTGACCCCTACCCCTGGCCCCTCTAGGAAACCCCTCAATGTCCTCCCAAACCCAAATCACTAATCTCCCAGTTACCTCCCCTGCCACTCCACAGTCATCCCAATATCCACCCTCCCTTCTCACTCCTGTCCCACCAGCCCATCACTCTTCCCGTCCCATCCCTCCCCCCGCGCCCTTTATATACAGCCTCTCTTAATTCCCCTTACTTACCGAACATCTGATGTCTTTCCATTGCTTCTCGATTGCCAGGCTCTCTTCCCCCCCCTCCTGAGCATGGCATATCTTACCCCATTTCAATTGCTGGAACTCTCCCCAAGACTGCAGGCTCTGTCTGTGCGTGTTACCCCTTGGCTATCCCCAGGACAGTATGTGCGTTACCCCTGGAGTATGTCCAGGCCTATGTGTGTCATTCCTGGGGTATGCCTAGGACTGTGTATGTATGAGTTACCCCCGGGCTATCCCCAGGACTGTGTGTGTTACCCCCGGGCTATCCCCAGCTGTGTGTGTTATCCCTGGGCTATCCCCAGCTGTGTGTGTTATCCCTGGGCTATCCCCAGCTGTGTGTGTGTTATCCCTGGGCTATCCCCAGCTGTGTGTGTTATCCCTGAGCTATCCCCAGCTGTGTGTGTTATCCCTGGGCTATCCCCAGCTGTGCGTGTGTTATCCCTGGGTTATCCCCAGCTGTGTGTGTGTTATCCCCGGGCTATCCCTAGCTGTGTGTGTGTGTGTGTTACCCCTGGGCTATCCCCAGGACTGTGTGTGTTACCCCCAGGCTGTCCCCAGCTGTGTGCGTTATCCCAGGGCTATCCCCAGCTGTGTGTGTGTTATCCCTGGGCTATCCCCAGCTGTGTGTGTGTTATCCCTGGGCTATCCCAGGGCGGCACGGTAGCACAGTGGTTAGCACTGCTGCTTCACAGCTCCAGGGACCTGGGTTCGATTCCCGGCTTGGGTCACTGTCTGTGTGGAGTTTGCACATTCTCCTCGTGTCTGCGTGGGTTTCCTCCGGGTGCTCCGGTTTCCTCCCACAGTCCAAAGCTGTGCGGGTTAGGTTGATTGGCCATGCTAAAATTGTCCCTTAGTGTCCTGGGATGCGTAGATTAGAGGGATTAGCGGGTAAATGTGTAGGGATATGGGGGTAGGGCCTGGGTGGGATTGTGGTCGGTGCGGACTCGATGGGCCGAATGGCCTCTTTCTGCACTGTAGGGTTTCTATGATTTCTATGATTTCTATGATTTCTATCCCCAGCTGTGTGTGTGTTACCCCCGGGCTAACCCCAGGACTGTGTGTGTGTTACCCCCGGGCTAACCCCAGGACTGTGTGTGTGTTACCCCTGAGCTATGCCCAGGGCTGTGTGTGTTACCCCCGAGCTACCCCCAGGACTGTGTGTGTTACCCCTGGGCTATCCCCAGGACAGTGTGTGTGTTAGGCCTGGGCTATCCCCAGGACTGTGTGTGTGTTACCCCTAGGCTATCCCCAGGGCTGTGTGTGTGTTACCCCTGGGCTATCCCCAGGACAGTGTGTGTGTTAGGCCTGGGCTATCCCCAGGACTGTGTGTGTGTTACCCCTGGGCTATCCCCAGGACAGTGTGTGTGTTAGGCCTGGGCTATCCCCAGGACTGTGTGTGTTACCCCTGGGCTATCCCCAGGACTGTGTGTGTGTTACCCCTGGGCTATCCCCAGGACAGTGTGTGTGTTAGGCCTGGGCTATCCCCAGGACTGTGTGTGTGTTACCCCTAGGCTATCCCCAGGGCTGTGTGTGTGTTACCCCTAGGCTATCCCCAGGACAGTGTGTGTGTTAGGCCTGGGCTATCCCCAGCTGTGTGTGTGTGTTACCCCTAGGCTATCCCCAGGACTGTAAGCTTGTTGCCAGACAGGAAATGAAGCAAAAATAATGTTTGCAATCCTGCCATTAAATTCAGCAGTATCTGTGTGTCCTTGGTCCTCGCTGGCGTCTTTGGCCATTATCGTCCTTCCTCACACCCTCCTGTATGCGTATAAACATTTTACCAATTGTGAGTGAATTGGTTCATTCCCAGTCACACTGGTGATGGATGTTCTCACAGAATGGAGTGGCTTCAGTTACAGACAGATGGTTATGTACAATTCCAATCCCATTGGAGTCTCGGCCACTCTTTCAGGAGTTGATGTAGTGTGTTTACAGCTCTCAGAATGTCTGGGAAGATTTAACAACACACAGGATGACATTGAATCCTTTCTTTCACCCCATGTTTTGGCACAGGGCTGCTATTATATATTATACTGTCTGGAGAGAGGAATGTGGAAGTCATGCACAGTGATCAAATACAATTTCATCAATACTCCTCCACATGGACTATCAATCTTAGTCAGCCAACAATATCACCCAGTTTCAGAACCAGAACCTTGCACTGCAGCCCGATGGTGGACTACATATAGAGTCAGGGATATACAGCATGGAAACAGGCCCTTCAGCCCAATTCGTCCATGCTGACCAGGTTTCCTAAACTGAACTAGTACCATTTGGCCCATATCCCTCTAACCCTGTCCTATCTACAGCATTTAGAGACGCAAGGGCTGATTAGGAAGTCAGCATGGCTTTGTGAGTGGAAAATCATGTCTCACAAATTTGATTGAGTTTTTTGAAGGGGGTAACCAAGGAGGTAGATGAGGGCAGCGCAGTTGATGTTGTCTACCTGGACTTTAGCAAGGCCTTTGACAAAGTACCGCGTGGTAGGTTGTTGCATAAAGTTAAATCTCATAGGATCCAAGGTGAGGTACCTAAATGGATACAAAATTAGCTTCTTGACAGAAGCCAGAGGGTGGTTGTGGAGAGTTGTTTTTCAAACTGGAGACCTGTGACCAGTGGTGTGCCTCAGGGATCAGTGCTGGGTCCACTGTTATTTATCATTTATATTAATGATTTGGATGCGAATATAGGAGGCATGGTTAGTAAGTTTGCAAATGACACCAAGATTGGTGGCTTAGTGGACAATGAAGAAAGTTATCTCGGATTGCAATGGGATCTTGATCAATTGGGCAAGTGGGCTGACGAATGGCAGATGGAGTTTAATTTAGATAAATGCGAGGTGATACATTTTGGTAGATTGAACCAGGGTAGGACTTACTCAGTTAATGGTAGGGCATTGGGGAGAGTTACAGAACAGAGAGATCTAGGGGTACATGTTCATAGCTCCTTGAAAGTGGAGTCACAGGTGGACAGAGTGGTGAAGAAGGCATTCAGCATGCTTGGTTTCCATAGGTCAAAACATTGAATACAGGAGTTGGGACGTCTTGTTGAAGTTGTACAAGACATTGGTGAGGCCACACTTGGAATATTGTGTACAGTTCTGGTCACCGTATTATAGAAAGGATATTATTAAACTAGAAAGAGTACAGAAGAGATTTACTAGGATGCTACTGGGACTTGATGGTTTGAGTTATAAGGACAGGCTGGATAGACTGGGACTTTTTTCTCTGCAGCGTAGGAGGCTGAGGGGTGATGCTATAGAGGTCTATAAAATAATGAGGGACATAGAACAGCTAGATAGTCAATATCTTTTCCCACAGTAGGTGAGTCTAAAACTAGAGGGCATAGGGTTAAGGTGAAAGGGAGAGATACAAAGGGTCCAGAGGGGCAATTTTTTCACACAGAGGGTGGTGAGTGTCTGGAACAAGTTGCCAGAGGTAGCAGTAGAGGCGGGGACAATTTTGTCTTTTAAAAAGCATTTAGACAGTTACATGGGTAAGATGGGTATAGAAGGATATGGGCCAAATGCGGGCAATTGGGATTAGTTTAGGGGTTTAAAAAAAAAGAGTGGCATGGACAGGTTGTGCCGAAGGGCCTGTTTCCATGCTGTAAACCTCTATGACTCTATGACTCTATCCATGTACAAATGTCTTTTAAATGTTGTGATTGTACCTGCCTTTACCACCTCCTCTGGCATCTGCTTGTAATCCTCCACAGTCTCATTTTCCGGAGATGAAAATGTATCTTTAAGCCATGTTTTTATTCTGGGAATTCTTCAGAATGCTCGGCAGAGTGAACTTTAATCCTCACAGTCTTTCAACTGTCACAGAAATGTTTTGCCATGACACCAAACTGTTTAACAGCTTACCCATTAGGTTATAGAGGTTTACAGCATGAAACAGGCCCTTTGGCCCAACTTGTCCATGCCGCCTTTTTTTTAAACCCCTAAGCTAGTCCCAATTGCCTGCATTTGACTCATATCCCTCTATACCCATCTTACCCATGTAACTGTCTAAATGCTTTTTAAAAGACAAAATTGTACCCGCCTCTACTACTACCTCTGGCAGCTTGTTCCAGACACTCACCACCCTCTGTGTGAAAAAATTGCATCTCTGGACCCTTTTGTATCTCTCCCCTCTCACCTTAACCCTATGCCCTCTAGTTTTAGGCTCCCCTACCTTAGGGAAAAGATATTGACTACCTCGCTGATCTGTGGCCCTCATTATCTTATAGACCTCGATATGATCACCCTTCTGCCTTTTACGCTCCTAGAGAAAAAAGTCCCAGTCTATCCAGCCTCTCCTTATAACTCAAACCATCAAGTCCCAGTGGCATCCTAGTAAATCTCTTCTGCACTCTTTCTAGTTTAATAATATCCTTTCAAAATAGGGCGACCAGAAATGTACACAGTATTCCAAGTGTGGCTTTACCAATGTCTTGTACAATAAGAGGTCCCAACTTCTGTATTCAAAGTTCTGACCTATGAAACCAAGCATGCTGAATGCCTTCTTCACCACTCTGTCCACCTGTGACTCCACTTTCAAGGAGCTATGAACCTGTACCCCAAGATCTCTTTATTCTGTAACTCTCCCCAATGCCCTACCATTAACTGAGTAAGTCCTACCCTGGTTTAATCTACCAAAATGCATTACCTCGCATTTATCTAAATTAAACTCCATCTGCCATTCGTCAGCCCACTGGCCCAATTGATCATGATCCCGTTGCAATCCGAGATAACTTTCTTCACTGTCCACTAAGCCACCAATCTTGGTGTCAGCTGCAAACTTACTAACCATGCCTCCTATATTCTCATCTAAATCATTAATATAAATGACAAATAACAGTGGACCCAGCACTGATCCCTGAGGCACACCACTGGTCGCAGGCCTCCAGTTTGAAAAACAACCCTCTACAACCACCTCTGGCTTCTGTCATCAAGTCAATTTTGTATCCATTTAGCTACCTCACCCTGGATCCTGTGAGATTTAACCTTATGCAACAACCTACCATGCGGTACCTTGTCAAAGGCCTTGCTAAAGTCCATGTAGACAACATCAACTGCACTGCCCTCATCTACCTTCTTGGTTACCCCTTCAAAAAACTCAATCAAATTTTGAGACATGATTTTCCATCCACAAAGCCATGCTGGCTGTCCCTAATCAGGTCTTGCATCTCTAAATGCTTGTAGATCCTGTCTCTCAAAATAACTTCCAATAACTTACCCACCACAGATGTGAGGCTCACCGGCCTGTGGTTCCCAGGCTTTTCCCCGCAGCCCTTTTTAAACAAAGGCACAACATTTTCCACCCTCCAATCTTCAGACACCTCACCTGTGACTATTGATGATTCAAATATCTCTGCTCGGGGACCCACAATTTTCTCCCTAGCCTCCCACAATGTCCTGGGATACACCTCATCAGGTCCCGAGGATTTATCTACCTTGATGCACTTTAAGACTTCCAGCACCTCCTTCTCTGTAATATTTACACTCCTCAAGACACCACTATTGATTTCCCCAAGTTCCCAACATCCATGCTTTTCTCAACAGTAAATATTGATGAGAAATATTCATTTAGGATCTCACCCATCTCTTGTGGATCCGCACATAGGTGACCTTGTTGATCCTTAACTGGCCCTACTCTCTCCCTTGTTACTCTTTTGGCCTTTATGTATTTGCAAAAGCTTTTTGGATTCTCCTTTGCCTTATCTGCCAAACAATCTCGTGTCCCCTTTTTGCCCTCCTGATTTCTCTCTCAACTCTACTCCGACACCCCCTATACTCTGCAAGGAATTCACTGATCCCAGCTGCCTATGCATATCATGTGCCTCTTTCTTCTTCTTGACCAGGGCCTCAATATCCCGAATCATCCAGGGTTCCCTACTTCTACCAGCCTTGCCCTTCACTCTAAGAGGAACGTGCTTACCCTGAACCCTGGTTAACATACTTTTGAAAGCCTCCCACTTACCAGACGTCCCTTTGCCTTCCCACAGACCCCCCCAATTAACTTTTGGAAGTTCCTGCCTGATACCATCAAAATTGGATTGCCCCAATTTAGAATTTTAACTTTTGGGCCAGACCTATCATTCTTCATAGCTATCTTAAAACTAATAGAATTATGGTCACTCGGTCCCAAAGTAATCCCTCACTAACACTTTTGTCACCTGCCCTTCCTTATTTCCCAAGAGGAGGTCAAGTTTTGCTCCCTCTCTAGTCGGGCCATCCACATACTGAATGAGAAATTCCTCCTGAATACACTCAACAAATTTCTCTCCATCCACCCTCTAATACTCTGCCTGTCCCAGTCAATGTTGGGAAAGTTAAAATCCCCGACTATTACCACCCTATTTTGGTTGGAGCTATCTGTAATCTCCTTATATATTTGCCCCTCAATTTCCCGCCGACTATTTGGGGGCCGATAGTACAACCCTATCAAAGTGATTTCCCCCTTCTTATTTCTCAGTTCTACCCACATAGACTCAGTGGCTGAACCCTCGGATATATCCCCTCTCAGTACTGCCATGATGTTTCCCCTGATCAAAAGTTAGGGAAACTTTAGGTAAACAGGGCTGTTAGGTAAACAGGAAGGTAAACAGGGCTGTTAGGTAAACAGGAAGGTAAACAGGGCTGTTAGGTAAACAGGAAGAGAAAGAACATCTGTTAGAGAACTAAAATCAAAAGAAATTAAAGCATTGGTGGGAACTCGTTCTGCCAGTTTAGAATCCCAGGTGAAAATGACCCTGTTTGCCCACACACTCAGACCGTCTCATAAAATTAGCATCAATGCTGTTTACCCTTGGCGCATGTGGCATCTAATTAACTTTACCCCCATTATTGGCAGCTGTGCCTTCAGCTGCCCAGGGTCGAAGTTGTGGGATTCCCTCACTGAACCTCTCCACCTCTCTATCTCCCTCTCTTCCTACGATCTACCACTTCAATCAAAGCTTTGGTCAACTGTTCTAATATCTCGTTACGTGGCTTATTTGAAATCTTGTTCAATAACACAGCTGTGAAGCAGCTTGGGACATTTAATTATGTTAATAGCAGTCTGTAAATGCAAATTGTTGATGTTGTCTTGTGATTTATGTGGACAGATGTGGTAATGACGTTCATTGAAAATAACTTTTAAAAACCTAACCAAAGCTTTCCTAGAGTTTGCTATCCTAGTAACAAATTTGATAATGAGTTGAGATTAAATAATTATCATTCATTAAAAATTGTGTGAGATGGCTACAGCAAATAAATAAATGCAGGAAATACTGTAACAGGTCAGTCCAAAGAGCAGATGGGCGAACTCTTCACTTTAAAATGCATCCACCTCTCCACAGACTGGTTTGCTGGGAATGTTCTAGCATTTTCTGTTTTGTTTCAGAATTCCAGCATCTGCAATTTCTGGGCCTTAAATTTACACTGCACGCCTCTACCTGCCGCCCCCTTTCCGGGACCATTTTCAGGTGTGTTGGGAGGGGGAGTGTGAAATTGTACGGATGGGATTCCCCTCCGGTTCCACCTGTCCCGACCCAGACAATGTTTCACAATGGGGCAAACAGGGCCTCAGAGGGGAAGCCCAACCTTGCCCTGATTAGGGTTCTTCAGTGGCCACTCAATGGCCTTCCCCCCCCAGCCTCAATTTGTATGCTGCTGGGCGCTGGAAAGTCTAGGATACAAAATAGAAATATTTTCAATCCTCGCTCTTGGGTGGGAAAGTTAGGGGGCACCTCCATCAGAAGCCCCTTTCTGACTGGGCAGGGGGGGGTGCACTCTCTGCTCATGGGCTGGACACCTCCAGACCTCCCTCCCCTGCCAGCCTATCCCCCGATCACCCAATTTCCCCCTTTGCAGCCCCCTCAGGAGTCCCTTACCCTCAGCTACCTGGAACCCCTATCACTTACCTTCCTTGCCTCCATGTCCCAACACTTAGTCCCATGCATGTCACTGCAGTGCCTCTTCCGGCCACTGTAGCGCTGTGCCTGGAGAGGCCGGAGAGTTGTCAATCAATCTGATTGGTCGACAGCTCTTCAAAACAAGACTTCCTCTGAGTGATGGATGGAAGACCCACCTGCTGCCAATCAACATTCAGAGAGTAAAATGGTGGCGGGGCTGTCGGAGTCGGTAGGGAACGCATTCCCGTCACTCTCTGGGTGGCTGGGGTTGGGCCCCCACCATCTGAAAAATTCAGGCCCTGGAGTTTTTGCTTGGATTGCTCAACCAGTGGCCTACACCTGGCTAAGCGCATGTCTGCACTCGGAATAATGTGTAATGTTTTGACCCCTGTGTACAACCATGTATTTCAGTCACTGGAGATTGTACAATGACTGAATGGTCCACCATTCAAACCAGCCTCCCATCCATTGCCTCTGTCTACACTTCCCGCTGCCTCAGGAAAGCAGCCAGCATAATTAAGGACCCCATGCACCCCGGGCATTCTCTCTTGCACCTTCTTCCGTCGGGAAAAAGCTACAAAAGTCTAAGAACAAATACCAACCGACTCAAGAACAGCTTCTTCTCTGCTGCCATCAGACTTTTGAATTACATATTAAGCTGATCTTTCTCTTCACCCTATGGGTAACTGTGACACTATATTCTGCACCCTCTCTTTATCTTCTCCCCTATGTACCAAAATGGTAGATCGTAAGAAGAGAGGGAGATAGAGAGGTGGAGAGGTTCAGCGAGGGAATTCTAGAACTTCGACCCTGGGCAACTGGAGGCACAGCTGCCATATGAACGGCATGTTTAGCCTGTATAGCGCACAAGAAACAATACTTTTCACTGTATCCCAATAAATGTGACAATAATAAATCAAATCAAATCAATTCTAAAACCAAGGAGGGTCATCAGGATGAGATCAGATCTTGGGATTCTTAATTATGAGCATAACTTCCAAAGATTAGAGTTACTTATTTGGACAAAATGTAGCTTTTGAGGGGATATGATTGGAATTTGAAAATGCCAAAATGTCTGGTGACAATCTGGTTAGACAGCTTATTAGAAACGGATAGTGAGGGCAGGAGTAAAGGCCATGTCTATAAAAGACAGGAGTAACATCTGGAACATATTTTGAAACATGTGGTGAGTCTGGAGTCACTATCATGCTTTAAAAGAAAACTTTACAAGTTCCTGGAAATTTCCAGTTATAGAGGGTAAGTTACCAGTTCATTGGGGTTGCAATGACTTCTGAATCCTGCTTTGACTGCCTTAAGGAACCGAAGAGGAATTTCTCATTTTCTCAAATTGCCTCTGGGGGAAATGCCATTGCGAGGGAGTGGGCGGGCGTTTGAAGTTTTGGCAGCTCTTGGGTTTGGGTTGTGGCTATTTACTGAGTGACTCAGTGCCCCATTTTCAGAGCCTGGTCACTATGTGTCAATAACCTGGAGAGGGAGCTTAGACAGCTTTGATTTCAAAACATACCAACAGTCCTTACTCAGCCTGACCACTGTATTTGCACACACGAAATAAATTAGAATTGCTTTGTGGAATGCCTTGTTAAGAAAGCCAGTGATCTTAAAGAATATAACCCAGCGAGAAACATGTATTCTCTCTGCAATAAACACAGCTAAGTGATATTAATGCCAGTAAATTGCAAATGTGTTGTGCAGAGTGTATGTTGTGGCCCAAAAGATCCAGGGGGAGTATTTTCATTGCTTTATGTCTCATCATGGACATTTTTGAAATTTCGTTGTGCTCTTTGATGCACCATCAATTACGATACGAGGACTCCAGCGAGTGAGTGAAAATAACAGGCTTTTAATCGCAAAGAACTGGAACACACCCTTGTAGCTAACCTGGCCCAGACTGAGGCAGGGAGGAGGAACCGTCACCTTTATACCTCGTTCAGGTGAAAAGGGAGGAGTCTCGGGTCAGGTGTAGCAGGGGTGTGTCCAGGCATACAACATGTAATTACAGTGGGTCACCACACTCTTTTAATTTAAGAAAACTTGCTCTAAAAAACAGCACAAGCCCTGACCTGGCATCTTTCTCTAGTTTCTCTCCACCTTCCCTCATGTCCTCTCATTTTGTCCATGATTCACCTCCTGTTCCCATTCCTCCTCCTGACCCGCATCTCACCCAGAATTTGTAAACCATCCTCTTTCTTGCTTTGTTGTCGCTCTTTCCTTTCAATCTGTCATCTTCACCCCTCTCCACAAAATACCAATCCTCCATCACACCATCCCTTCTCCAACCTCCCTCTCCTCTCCAACCTCCTCAAACGTATTGTCACTTCCCAAATCCATAGGAATTAGGAGCCGAAGGCGGCAAATTCAGCCCTTCCATTGAATCAGATCATGGCTGATCTTTCCCTGATCTCAAATCCACCTCCTCACCTGTTCCCTATATCCCTTTTTTATTATAAATATATCTCTCTCCTTCCTGAAGCCATTCAACATTCTTATTTTTCCCAGATTTCCATGCTGGAATTCCTCCAATCAGATTTCTGCAATGTGCCAGGACAGCCCTTATCAAAGTCACAAATAACATCCCATGTGACGGTGAGAATAGAAAAACTGTCCCCCCTGATCCTTCTCCACCTCTCTGTAGCATGCTCGGTAGTACAATCTTTCTCCAACTCCTCTCCATTGAATGGGACTGCTTTCAGCTGCTTTCTTTCTTATCCAGGATGTCAAGATACTGGCATTGGACTGGGGTAGGCACAGTAAGAAATCTCACAACACCAGCTTAAAGTCCAACAGGTTTATTTGGAATAACGAGATTTTGGAGTGCTGATCCTTCATCAGGTGAGCCAGTGATGAAAGAGCAGTGCTCCGAAAGCTCGTGATTCTAAATAAACCTGTTGGACTTTAACCTGATGTTGTGAGACTTCTTACTTTATTCTTATCCATCTAATAACCAGAGAATCACTTGCAATGGCTGTAGATCCAGCAGAAGGAGCTCTTCAGTTCTAGGCAATAAAATAAAACAAGACTTACTCCAACTCATAAATCAAAGAAAAAGGTTTAATAAAAAAATCTTCATTTCTTCAACACTTAAGGCCTCACCTGGGCCATTCCAAGCTCCTAATAACACCAGCAGCTTCTTATTTATACTGAGTCAGCTGGTCAGCTGACCACCACATCATTTTGTCATTGGTTACATAGTTTACTGGGTCAGCTGACCCTTACAGCATGTTACCATTGGTCACACTACAACAGATCCAATGTTATCATTGGTTACATTCTAACAATGGCTTCATCTCCTGTTGCCAATGCCACTACCTCCGGTGTCCCAGAGATTTATCCTTTGACCCCTCTGATTTCTCATCTACATTCCGCACAGTGTTAGTTTTCACACGTACCCTGATAACTACTCAGCACTACCTCGCCAGCAGCTCTCTCACCTCCTCCTCTGTTGCTAAATTATCAGACCTGCTTATCCAACATCCAGTGCCACAGGAGCAGACATTTCCTCCAGTTAAATATTGAGAAGACTGAAGTTATTGTTTTCTGCTCCCATTCCAAACACCGTTCCCTAACTACTAACTCCATCCTTCTCCCTGACAATGCTCCGACATCAAGCCACGCTGTTTGAAATACAGTCAACTTCCACCTTTCATGGGGATTCTATTCCCACCAAACCTCACAGACAGGGACCATGTTTTTGAATAGAACTCGATTGGATAAGCTCCAGCCATGCAAGAACAGTATTGGTTTGGGCAGTACCTGTATACAACAGATGTGGGGGCCATTGAGCAATACATCAGAGAAGAAGCTGCCCATCAGTTCCATTCAAGGTTCCATCCCCTGCATGCCCAACCAGATGTTTAAAGGGAGGTCCTCCAGCCCAGACATATCGGCAGCCGCCCCTCCTCTGGTACAGGTGGGAACTGTCAATTTGTGATGGAGAAAGAGTGAAGAAACCATGGATAACTGAACATTGTTCATGCGATGGGTGATGTGGTGTACGGAATATAAAGCGCGGGTAGGTGAAACCGCAAGCCAGGAAGGTGTGAACGGCAGGACTTTGCTGCATTGGTGTCACATTTCACCCCAAGCAGAACTTTCGACCTCATGTCTGTGCCATCACTAAGACTGCCCATTTCCAACTCTGTAACATTGCCTCACTTTGACCTAATTCTGACCCTTCATCAACCTGAAATGTTCCTCTCTCCACCGGTGCTACCAGACCTACTGAGTATTTCTAGTATTTTCTGATTTTATTTCAGATTTCAGCATCTGCAGTCGTTTCCTTGTGGGGAATTACCCTCTGCAAACCACCAGGCCCCTGACACACTAACCAGTAAGTAAAAACATATATGTTCAATAGGGTTCACTAGTGTGAGAAAGGAAAGGTTGATCCCCCTCTGAGAACTAACCCCAAAACACCCAGAGAGGAGCGCCTCATCCTATAATCTATAAAAAGTGTGTGTGAAGTGGTGTGACCAGCTCTTTAACAACTCCTAGTGGTTAAATACAAAATAAATTCCTCTCACTATAAAATCTATACGTAACTATTTACCTGGCTTGGCTGGTGGTGATAAGGGCACTCCCCGTCAGATCCTTTATGCACGCCCGAGGTCTCAACCTCACCGCACGCTGCCCTCGAAGCGGCTGCGGGGGTGATGAGGCGGTCGCACACCTCCTTGTGGAATGTGCCTTTGCAAAGAAGGTCTGGAACGAGATGCAGTGGTATTTGTCGAGGTTCGTCCCGAGCAGCTCGGTGACGCAGGACTCTGTGCTCTACGGGTTGTTTCCGGGGACGCACACCGAGACAAATATCAACTGCTGCTGGAGAGTCATCAACTCGGTGAAGGACGCACTTTGGTCCACCCGAAACTTGCTGATCTTCCAGCTGAAAGAATTGTCCTCGACAGAGTGTTGCAGACTGGCACATTCCAAGGTCCAGGACTACGTGCTGAGGGACGCGCTCAAGCTTGGGGCAGCCGCCGCAAAGGCACAATGGGGAAAGGCCACCGTGTAAAGCGTCTCAACCGAGACAGACCGAGGGCCCGGTAACTGCAGAATACCCTCGGCCTGCGTAACTGTGTGTTAATCTGAAAAATAACAGCACACAGTAAACTCTGATGTATGTACATAGTTTTAAGTAATGAAATGTAATGAATGTAATGTTTTGTAAATAAGCACTGTATTGTACTGTAAAAATGATTTTTTTTTGCACTGTTTGTAACTTTTGGATCTGTCGTTTTGCAATGTTTTATTTGAGAGGTTTTTTTTGAATAAAGTATATTTTTGAAATAAAAAAATACGTAACTATTTACTCATCTAATTAACAGCGAACAAATTAACTAAACTCTTAACACACTGAATAAAACACGATTCTAATGGAATGCTGTTCAGACATATACAATTTCCACTCGTTAACAGAATAAAACTTAGTCACTCTCAAAATTACAACCAGGTCTGGTGTCTTCCGAAATATTCTGGGCCTTCTCTGTTGATTCTTCTGTCTGGAAGTTCTTTCTTCTTTGGTACTTTTTCCATCTTGATGGTGCTCTTAAGACAAGTATGAAGCTATGAGAACCAGCAAGTCTCTCTATCTCTGGAGCTATTATCTCTGGCAGGTGGTAGGTGCAGTTGCTCTCTCTCTCTCTGTTCCGCCACCCCCTTCTTTTATACTCCTGATGACAGATCAATATTTCCCACAATAGGATTGGTTCCAGGTTGTCAAGACCATCAGACTCATGTTTAATAGGTTCTTGGTGTCCAGGTGCCTGATTCAACTTGATTGGTGAAATGCAAAAGCCTGTTGTTTTGGTCAAACTGCTGCTTGGTCTTTCGATACAAATGTTTCAGTTTGGGCTCTCTGTATATTTGCATTTTTAACCTCTAAACACAGAAAAAAACACCACCTTTCAACAGGACCTCACAATGCTTCCTGTTCTAGCATTTTACAATTTATAAACACCAAATCCTAACTTTCTACTTCTCAATCTACAATTACTCTACTCAACTTTGTAACAGTCTACATGATCCAGTTGCTAAAAGATTAATGTATCTGGGGCTTTCAGGTCAAGAATATAACATTCTTCCAGAGTTCAGGGCAGAGATATGGGGATTTTCCAGCTGCACTCGCCCCAAAACCAGAAAATTCCGCCCGAGATCAATGGACCTTTGCATGGTCTGCCCCCCGCCCACTATGATTCCTGTGGGTGGCGAGACGGGAAAATTCCCCCTCATGGAGTCAGACATGTGGTGGTCAATTTAAGGTACTGATCATACATACACCTCGATAGCTCAAATCTCAAAGGATTTTATGTATGAATATACAAACAAAATAGAAGCAAGGTAGGCTATTGGCAGGTCCTGTGATCTAACTGATAACATGGATCTACATGTCATACTGGATGTTGGCTAAGCAGTCTGATAATTTAGCAACAGCAGAGGTGTTGCGAGAGGTGGTGGTGAGTCTGTGTTCGCAGTTATTAGAAAGTGGGGCCATTCTTCTTTTTCTTGTCTTCTGGTACAGGAGATAATGCATTGCTTTTCGCTGCTTTATATCCAGCACATTGTGCTCTGCTAAACTAAAAGCAAAATATTGCAGATGCTGGAAATCTGAAACAAAAAAACAAAATGCTGGAAAACCTCAGCAGCTCTGGCAGCATGTGTGGAGAAAGAACCAGAGTTGATATTTCGAAACCAATATGCCTCTTCTTCAGGGCTCTGAAAAGGCTCATACAGACTTGAAATGTGAATGCTGAAATTGTATCTGGGTTGTTTTTTGTAATAAAGACCAATTATATAAGGACACAGGAACTAGGAGCTGGAGGAGGCCATTCAGCCCCTCGAGCCTGCTCCGCCATTCCATACAATCATGGCTGATCTCACCTCGGCCTCACCTCCACCTTCCTGCCCACTCCCAATAACCCTTCATCCCGCTACTAAGTCAAAACCTATCTATCCCCTCCTTAAATTTGTTCAGTGTTCCAGTGTCCACTGCACTCTGGGATAGAAAATTCCACAGATTCACCACCCTTTGAGTGAAGGAATTCCTCCGCGTTTCTGTTTTAAATCTGCTGCCCCTTAGCTTAAAGCTACGACCTCTCGAATGTCCAATAAGGGGAAACATCTGCTCTATGTCTACCCTGTCAGTCCCCTTTAACATTTTATGTATATCGATTTGATCTCCTCTCATATTTATAAACTCCAGCAAGTATAAACTACTCAATACCTACCTTCATTTACATGTCAGATGGTTGGTGACCTCAGAGTTTCCTATCAGGAAGACTCCAACTAAGTGGCTGGGGGTGAAGCGGGGGGTGGGGGGGGGGGGGGGGGGGGGTGGTCTCTATTGCCGCGGAGACGCAAGTACCCTTTTGGATGTCAATCCAGCATTCAGAGGCTGAAGCTCCATACTGCTTACTGGGACCAAGCTTTAGGGGGATGCTGGGAGAGTGTTCCGGTATGACAATCCAGTGTTAAAGACTGGAAGTTTCATCTCCACTCAAGACTGGGCTCTACTTGAGTGAGGCACTCTTGCGCTGCACCGAGGTCAGATAACTTGGCAGACAGTGCTGCAGAGAGAAAAGCTCTCACCTTCACCAAGCAGTTTGTTGGGAGTGGACTCTACGTTGCGTTGCCTGGCAGCAGACAGGACCAGTATAGATCCTGAATTGCTAAAAGCCGTTGCCAGGCAGTCATTATAATGTTCTGAGAGATTAAAGCCAAGCACCATCAGTTCACCTCTGCAGTACAGCGAATAGGATGCTGCTTGATCCAGCTAGCGGAATTGGACAAACCGAGGGATAGGAATGGAGGAGTCTGGGACATGGCTGATTGTCTGGTTTACAGAATCATGCCCATGTCAGGTTGTTACTTGACGTCTCTGTGGGGTGGCTCTCCTAATTTGGGCCAAGACCCCAATCCCATGATTGAGATGTTTTCAGCATCAACTGGGCATGTCCTAATTCAATGCTCCCATGCTGGCCGAGTGATCCTTCTGATTTTATTCTTCTTTTCCTTTGTCCATTTGCCAGTTAAGAGTTAGCCACGTTTGTAGTGGAAATGAAGTCACAAATGTGGTCCTGTCCTAACCACCCTACCACAATGTCACTTTTTAACAGGATCAACCTTTTTAGGTTTAGTTGGGATTCACACCCATATTGCCTGGATTATTAATCGCAGTTGATAGATCCAGTTGAAGGGCTAAAACCAGCACAATAATGGTGGGCTGAATGGCCATCTTCTTGTCTATAAAAATACTGACCGTATAAATATTGCTCAAAATGTGAATAATTACCATCTCCTATTCTTCCACCTCAGCCAACATTTAACACAGTGTCTGTGAATTAATGATAGATGCGTGTGGTATTAGATTACCAATAACTCTGTTTTTTTAATGAGAATGAGGATACAGGTGTGGCTGTTTTGCAGGTCAGATACAATAGATTTCATGGAACCTTTATTACCTTGAAGCCTTTGGCTTGTAGAAGCTGTAACAGAATAGGTCATTTGGATTATGTTAAAATAGAAAAAATGTTTGAATACTAGGTGGAGGAAATGGTTAAAGTCTGAGTAACAAAGGCTGTAAAATGGCTGGAAGCTACTCTAAATCTACTTTTCTTTAGGAGTGCCTGTCTCAATGGCTCTGGCCTTTCATTTTGAACCCTTCCAAAACCTTGAACTTAGACACACATGACCATTCTGTGCTATACGCACACATCCTATACACTGACCAGAATCAGCCCCTCAACTCTCCTCAGTGTTCATTTTTCCCCTGGCATCACCATCCACAGAAAACACAAATAAGGAGCTGAATTTTTCTCGTGTTAGGCACGCTTGGGTTAGGTGGATTAGCCATGCTAAATTGCCCCTTTGTGTTCCGGGGTGTGTAGGATAGAGGGATTAGCGGGGTCAATGTGTAGGGTTATGGGGATAGGGCCTGGGGTGGGATTGTTGTCAGTGCTGACTCGATGAGCCGAATGGCCTCCTTCTGCACTGTAGGGATTCTGTGACTCTATGATTCTATGACTTGATCAACAGAGCCGGAAGTATCCACAATTTCCGCTTCTGACTGCAATCGGACCCCAAATGCGAAACGCACCCGGACATTGGTGATGCGCTGTCGGCAGGGGCAGGAGTGGGGTGGGCATCAGGTCCAGTGGGGACTCGGAGAGGCATTTAAAAGCAGCGGGGGAAGCTCCCTGAAGGCTGCCAGGTGGCTTCGAGGGAGCTGTCTCTGAGATTTTGAAACTTGAAGGAGTTATGGCTTCAGCACCTGCTGGACATGCCAGACAGGAGGGCAATGCTGGTGGGCACTCTTCCCCCACCCCCCCTTTCTCCACCCCACCCAGTTGTTGGACGGGCATCCTCCCATTTTAGTGCAAGCAGGATGTTCTGATGCCACGGGATGGCAAGAAGAGATATAGATTTTGTTTCAATGCCGTCACCATCCTTTATGTATTTCAGAGATGGAAGGCTCATCAGTGCCTGGGGAAGCAAACTTTATTATTGAGGTTGAAAAGTACCAGTGGGTCATGGGATTACCTGCTAAAGAGGTAATGCCCTCACCATGAGATGGAAGCCATGCCTTGCCGAGCTGAAGGTGCATTGAACCAAGGCCTCCCTGGTGTTCCTGACTCACTGATTGTTCTTCAAGTCTATCTCCACGTCTGCACGCCTGTCCTGTGCCTGCAAAGGTTTCTCATCAGTAGAGACATCCTCCGAGGAACTGCCTCACTATCCTCATTCTCCAATGGGTCCCCCCCTCCCCCCCACTGCTGCCAGTGCCAGGTAGTGCAGGATGCAGTACACAATGACAATACACAACACTCGCTCTGGAGGATATTGTAGGGCACCCCCTGATTGGCCCAGGCAGCAGAACCTCATCTTCAGCCAGTCCTCTCAACCAGCACCACTGTGGAGGCAGGACTCCGATTGTACCTCTCTTCTGCCTCTGGCCTTGGGTGCTGAAGTGAAATCATGAGTCACCTTTTCAAAGGATATCATAGGTTCATAAGTTCATAAGATATCGGAGAAGAATTAGGCCATTTGGCCCATTAAGTCTGATCTGCCATTTGATCATGGCTAATATGCTCCTCATCCCCATTTTCCTGCTTTCTCCCCATAACCCTTCAACCCATTACCAATTAAAAATTTGTCTAACTCCTTCTTAAATTTACTCACTGTCCCAGCATCCACCGCACTTTGGGGTAGTGAATTCCATAGATTCACAACCCTTTGGGAGAAGTAGTTTCTCCTCAACCTTTTTCCCAGGTCGGTGGTGACGTTCACGAGGGGTCATAGGTTCAAGGTGAAGGGGGGGAGGTTTAACATGGATATCAGAAGGACGTATTTTACACAGAGGGTGGTGGGGGCCTGGAATGCGCTGCCGGGCAAGGTGGTGGGGGCGGACACACTGGGAACGTTTAAGACTTATCTAGATAGCAACATGAACGGAGTGGGAATGGAGGGATACAAAAGAATGGTCTAGTTTGGACCAGGGAGCAGCGCGGGCTTGGAGGGCCGAAGGGCCTGTTCTTGTGCTGTATTGTTCTTTGTTCTTTGTAACTCTGTTTTAAATTTGCTACCCCTTATCCTAAGACTATGACCTCTCATCCTAGAATGCCCCACAAGAGGAAGCATCCGCTCCACATCTACTTTATCCATATCTTTTATCATCTTATATATCTCAATTTGATCTCCCCTCATTCTTCTAAATTCCAGAGAGTATCGGCCTAAACTGTTCAATCTCTCTTCATACGACAAACCCCTCAATTCTGGAATCAATCTAGTGAACCTCCTCTGAACTGTCCAATGCCACTGCATCTGTCCTCAAATAAGGGGACCAAAACTGTGCACAATACTCCAGTAGTAGCCTCACCAATGCCTTGTATAGTTGCAATAAAACTTCCTTACCTTTATATTCTATTCCTTTAGCTCTTAATGTCAACATTCCATTCGCTTTCTTTATTATCTGCTGTACCTGCATGCTCATTTTCTGTGACTCATGAACCAGGACACCCAGATCCCTCTGCACCGGAGCACCCCAAAGTCTCTCCCCATTTAGATAATTGTCACCCAGAGATAACCATCCATCCAAGCTGGAGCCACCAGCAACCTTGGCACCTGGGAATGTTGGAGGATGTAATGCATCATGGGAACTGCTAGGGTTCCTTGCACAGAGTTGCAGAATCTGCGTCATGTGGTCATTCATGGAGTGGTAACCCTTCCTTTCACAAAGATAACCGGCTTCCCGCTGGCATCTTGTCACATGAGGACAGTCTATGACACCCTGGATGGGGTAAAAAGGAATTCAATGTTTCTCCATTCTGAGTTGCGTCAATACAACATCACTATTCACTGAATTCTGTTCTTCTGACTTATTATCTGCCTCCCTGATTCTAATCTGTATTTCCTAAATGTTGCAGGTTCTGTTCAGAAGAAATTTCTCTAACCAAAGAGTGGGAAGAGCATAGACATGAAACTCGTTACAATAGAGAGTAGATATAGATGCAGTTAAGGGGATCAGGAAACAAAGGTAGCTTTAACTAATATATATTTGTGGGTATTAGAAATAAGGTATAGCTTTAAGTAAGTTTAATTCTGTGTTTCTGTGTAAGTAAGGGTTTGCTTCATGTTAAACAAAGGTGCCTGCATTGTCATTAAAGGGTTTATGGCGGTAAAACAAACAGGGTTTTTAAAAAAAACTAGGCTGTTGCTTAGCAACCAAGGGCCACCCGAGGTAAGAAAGAATTTTTGAGTTTAGTTTTAAGCTGGAGCCAGGACAGGACCGGGAGCTGGGAATAGCTGACTTCCCAAAAGAACAAAAGAAAGTCCAGAACCTTGGGAGTTGGAATAAAAAGCACGTCTCAGGAAGACAGGTGAGTTAAAGGAACAAAGAAGCAGAAGTTGAACCAGGTCCTGTTCAGGAGAATTCAAATTAAAAGATGAAAAAGTGTTCTGAATTAAAGAGAGAGCTGCTAGAACCAGATTTAAAAGTGAGATGCCATATCAATTTGAAATGTTTTTTGCCCTCAAACTCTAAGCCTGATATGCAATGTATATCGTAAATATCAGTAGCATTGCATTCATATTGAGTCACCTCAGAGTATGGAGAAAAGTTGAATGTTATTGCACTTTCTATAATTTCAATTCATAGAAAATTGGAGCAGGAGTAGGCCATTCGGCCCTTCGAGCCTGCTCCACCATTCAGTACGGTCATGGTTAATCATCCAACCCAATAGCTTGACCCCGCCACCCCTTATTTTTGATCCCCTTCACCCCATGATCTATATCTAACTCCTTCTTAAATACATACAGGGCCCGATTGAAAATGAGAGGGCTTTGCACTGGTGCTGGGAGCATCTGTCAGGTGGGATTCTCCCCACTGAAGGCTGCAGGTTTATGCACCCCGTGAATCATGCTGGCCAGACCGGCTGTTCAAAGATCGAGGCAGACAGGTCCCTTTTCCCCCCAACACAGAAATATTGCCCCGTCCCTGCCACCTCCCCATCCCCCACTGACCAGGGAAGCACTACCAGACCCTCAGCAAAGAGGAGCATCCTTCCCCCCACTACTGAAATAACGGCTCACCACCACTTCCCCGTACCGCACAGGCATGAGGGTGACCCAACAGGACCCCCATCTCAGCCCCTTCCCACTCAGTGCCCTCCCCCCTCAGAGCCCCCTCAGCCTCCACGCGCAGATCCCCCTTCGGGCCCCATGCCTTCACAATGCCAATGGTGCACTTCCCCCATCACCCTGGCACTGACAGCTTGACCTGGCAACTTGGGCCTTGAGGAGGGAGGGCGAAGGAGGGAGGTCCATTTGCCCTCTGCCACTGCCAGGCTGCAGAGGGAGGATCTGCGAAGTGTTCTGGAGGGGTTGGGTAGGCTCGTGCTGGAGGCAATGGATTGATCTGGGGACTGAGCTCTGGGATGGGGGTCCTGTGGCTGGATTGCTCCTTCCGGCCCTGGTAAACCTGAAGATCACCCCTGGCATGGTGATTTCAGGCAGCCCTGAGATCAACATCTTCAATCCTGCCTGTCAGCTGTGAAAACGTTCAGGCAGCCCGGTCACTTTAATCTCCATGCCTCCCAGTCACCTGGCAGGATAAATCATTGCAGCACTCGATTCTGCTGCAGAGATTTCCGTTCCTCCCCATCAGAAGCTGCCGGTGTGAGCAGACCCCTTTAAAGTCCTCTGACAGAGAGGAGATGTCAATTTCACTTGATGGGGGGGAGGGTTCCCTTCTCCACAGCTGTTCATTCACCCCAATATATTCATTCATACAGCTTTTATTTGAAATCTCAGAGCCTGCCTAGAAAGCTCAAATGCTTTGAAATCCTCTCCATTCCATTGAAAACCGTTAATCTATTTCAATTTTGTAGTGGGGTGCTTTGAAATAGATTTTGATAGACAGCTTAATGGTTTTCTACTCAGCCTCCAGTCAGCTGTTTATTTACCTTTCCCTTCATGCTTGAATGCATCTCAAGTACCCCCCTTGTTCTATTGTTTACAAAGATTCTGAGCCTGATTGACAGCTGTGTTTTTTTCAAAGGGAGTAAGTGGTTTTCAAAAGAGGAAGTGAAACCACTTAACCTCTGATGCACATCAATTTAGACACGAAGCTCGAAGCTCAGTAAATGAAGGCTTTTATTTACTATTAATGAAGCTATCAGAACTTATGTACACTATCCCAGACTGAAGGGGTCCCGGCCAGAGCAGGGACTCTTATACCTCTCCCAGGAGGCGGAGCCCGACTGGGATGTGCCACAACACTATCATACAAAGGTGTAACAACCCCACCCTAACCCAACAGCAACAATAGCACAATCCAACAGTAACATATGTACATCCTTGTAGTCCTGGCCAGCCCCTGGCTCAGCACTATCCAGTGGGAACCAACGATGGTTCACCACAACCTCTTTGATGAAAGGGGTGATCTTCAGGTCTGCCTGGGCTAGAATGGGCAGTCCAGCAACGAGACCCCAATCCTGAGGGAGAGTGGCAAGGTCAACCCCTTGGCCCCAGCCCAAGCCCACCCATCCCCCAGAACCCATGGGATCCCTCACTGGCAGTGGCAGAGGGGAAAATGGCCATTGGACCTAACTCCTTGATCCCCCTAAGGGTCCATCACGCCAGATCCACACTGGTCATTACCAGCACCAAGGCCCGCCTGATGCAGTTCCTTCTGGGGAGGCTGGATGAATGCCGGGAGACCGCTGCATTGGGGTTCCATCCTGCTAATGACATTGAAATGTGGGATTTTGCATAATAATTGGGGTGCCACTCATTCGGGTGAATACTGATTGCCTTAATGCCCAATGGGAATCCCATTTTTTAGCCGACGCCCCATTTTCCGAATATAGTGGGAGAAATTGGGTCATATCTTCACTGGACTGCGAGATGAATGGAGACATGGAGTGGGATTGACAGGGGGAGATTGCAGGGTGGAGGGGTGGGGTGATGGTGGGGGAATGGGGGGATTAGGCAGGCACTTCCCACTCTTTCTTTTCCAAGTTCAAAATTCCATTGGCCAGCTTTTAAACAAGCATTGACAACTTTCCTGAAAGGTTTCTTTTCTCATTGAACTTTGAATCTCATGTCAAAAAATGGTGCAGCACAGGTTAAGAAGAAAATCACCTAACTACGGCTCACAGTTAATTAAATATTGTCAGGAAGGTGACCACAACAATGCTGAGGTAACCTGCTAAGAGCAGTTTTTTTTTATTATAACCAGTTGACTGCTTCACAATACACCCAGCCATAAAGGCAGCATTGTCTTCAGCCAGGATATTAGTACTTTAGAGCATATCAGTCCAAACTATTGGCTCCTGTGTAGCACCGTAAGCTTCTAATGTATGCATTCTGCCCACCAGCAAAAAGAACACCTGTTTGCTTAGCTTCATCACTTCTCTCTGTATGTGGCCAAGGCACTGTTAAAAAAAACCAGGACAACTTTAGTTTATCTGTTCAGAAAGCAAGCAACTGGGCTGAACCTGTGGAGGCTCAGTCCACGCCTGTTCAAACTGGTGCTGCAAGCTGAACTGAAGCCAAGTTTTGTCTGCAGGAGCTGGAATAAGGCCATGTTTGAGATTATATCATATTACTGTGTATTTTAGATAACGTGGATTATTTGTTTTTGGAGCCAACAATGTGATAATTCACCATCAACCATGAGGGAAAGTGCTTTGTACTGAGCCCTCTCTATTATTCCAATTAAATCTCTGTGATAATGTAACAGTTATACAAGCAGCAATGACTTGTTGTAAAGGTGTACCTCTCTACACTTTGATTAAATAGTACAAGTAAACTGCAGTGTTGATGGATATTGAAGCAATGGTTCGTTGAATTTGTTGAAGGGCCTCTGGGCTTTGTTGATCCACCAGAAGGAACTCTTCAGTAGTAGGCAATAAAATAAAACAAGACTTACTCTTTTTTTGGGGGGCATTGGGGAAAGTTATAGAACAAAGAGATCTAGGGGTTCATACCTCCTTGAAAGTGGAGTCACAGGTGGACAGAGTGGTGAAGAAGGCATTCAGCATGCTTGGTTTCATTGGTCACAACATTGAATGCAGGAGTTGGGACGTCTTGTTGAAGTTGTACAAGACATTGGTAAGGCCACAATTGGAATACCGTGTACAGCTCTGGTAACCCTACTATAGAAAGGATATTATTAAACTAGAAAGAGTACAGAAAAGATTTACTAGGATGCTACCGGGATTCGATGGTTTGAGTTATAAGGAGAGGCTGGATAGACTGAGACGTTTTTCCTTGGAGTGTAGGAGGCTTAGGGCTGGTGATCTTATAGAGGTCTATAAAATAATGAGGGGCATCGGTACAAAAGGGTCCAGAGGGGCAATTTTTTCACACACAGGGTGGTGAATGCCTGGAACAAGCTGCCAGAGGTCGCAATAGGGGCGGTACAATTTTAAAAAGCATTCAGACAGGTACATGGGTAAGATTGGTATAGAGGGGTATGGGCTAAATGCGGGCAATTGGGACTTCCTTAATGGTAAAAATTGGGTGGCATGGACAAGTTGGGCCAAAGGGCCTGTTTCCATGCTGCAAACCTCTATGACTCTACTCCAACTTATAAATCAAAGATAAAGGTTTAATAAAGAAACTTCATTGCTCCAAAACTTGAGGCCTCACCCTGGGCCATTCCAAGTTCCCACAAACCCCAGCAGCTTCTTATTTATACTGAGTCAGCTGACCACCACATCATTCTGTCATTGGTTACATAGTTTACTGGGTCAGCTGACCCTTACATCATGTGACCATTGATCACACTACAACAGAATAATTGCTTGCATTCCAATAGGCTTGATGCTACTCTGTGGCCTTTGACATTACTGTCTAACCTTTGACACTACTCTGTAACCTTTGACAATGCAACACCTCAGATTGCAGATGTGGAAGTTAAAAAGTTCAGATTGAAGTTCCATAGTTTGGAAGATAAATTGTACGGAAGTTAAAGTGTTCAAATTTTAAAAAATCATGCTTTCTCTATACAGTAGGGGAAAATGTTTATCAGCTTACTGACCTTCGAAAGGAGTCAGTCTCCGTTATTTCTTCACAAGCCCCAGAACATTTTCCTTTTTCGGCCTTCACCAGAGGGTGAACACGACCAGATTTTTTTTCCATAACAAATATCAAAGGCAAGATATGAGGATATGCTTTGCAAACGAAGGATTAGCAGAAGTCAACTTTATATCGAATGAGAAAGGGCGAAAAGCTGGGATTTTATTGGCAAATATGTATGTCAATGAAAGATGTGAAAAATCTTTTGTTCCTGATTTTCTGTAATTGACTATAACTGCTGAGCTGTTTCTCTGTAACGTCAGAACCGCTCCGGTCAACCCGATTTGGCTGTGGAGAGTTCTCCTTGTGCACAAGTAATTAAAGACCTTGCATTGGATGCATGGTGTCCGGCGCTGTTTGTCTAAGGAGTCAACTGAGTGCCTTTACCCAAGAGAACTCTGACACAGACATACCTGCTCATACGTGGGGAGAGAGAGTGGCACAGTGGTTATATCATGAGCTAATCATAGAATCCCTACAGTGCAGAAGGAGGCCATTCTGCCCATCAAGTCTGCACTGACTCTCCAACAGAGCACTTACCCAGGCCCTATCCCCATAATGCACATATTTACCCCACTAATTCCCCTAGCCTATACATTTGAGGACATTAAGGGACAATGTTAGCATGGCCAAGCCACCTAATCTGCACATCTTTGGAGTGTGGGAGGAAACCGGAGCACCCGGAGGAAACCCACGCAGACACGGGGAGAATGTGCAAACTCCACACGGGCAGTAACCTGAGGCTCTGGAAATGATTGCAGGCGGCGGGGAGGGGTGGGGCGGGGGAGGGGGGGTTGGTGGGTGCAGGGGTCTTAAATTGGATATCTTTTGTAGAGGTGATGGTGAGTGACAGAAATATGGTGAGTCAGCGTGAAGGAATTCACCAGAAGAAGCTGGGATGGAAATAGGGCAGGAATTAGCCTCAATTCAGGAACATATATATGAACATACAAACATAGAAACATACAAAATAGGAGCAGAAATAGGCCAATCAGCCCCTTACCTCTGCTCCACCATTCAATAAGATCATGACTGATCTGTTTGTGTTCCACATTCCCATCTATCGGTGTTCACATCACAAACAACCTGTCCTGGTCCCCCCATGCCGCGCTATAGTTAAGAAAGCCGACCAAAGCCTCTACTCAGGAGACTAAGGAAATTTGGCATGTCAGCTATGACTCTCACCAACTTTTACGAATGCACCATAGAAAGCATTCTTTCTGGTTGTATCACAGCTTGGTATGGCTCCTGCTCTGACCAAGTCAACAAGAAACTACAAAGGGTCATGAATGAAACCCAGTCCATCACACAAACCAGTCTCCCATCCATTGACTCTGTCTACACTTCCCGCTGCCTCGGAAAAGCAGCCAGCATAATCAATGGCCCCACACACCCCGGACATTTTCTCTTCCACCTTCTTCCATTGGGAAAAAGATACAAAAGTCTGAGGACACATTCCAACCAGCTCAAGAACAGCTTCTTCCCTGCTACCATTAAACTTTTGAATGGCCCTACCTCATATTAAGCTGATCTTTCTCTACACCCTAGCTATGACTGTAACACTACATTCTGCTTTTTCTCCTTTCCTTCTCTATGTACGGTGTACTTTGTATAGCATGCGAGAAACAATACTTTTCACTGTATACTAATACATGTGACAATAATAAATCAAATCAAATCAAAATCCCCAATAACTTGATTTCCTTTCCCAACAAGAATCTATATACCTCTGCCTTAAAAATATTCAGCAACTCCACCTCTACCACATACTGAGGCAGAGAGGTCCAACGTTATACAGCTCACTGAGAGAAAAAACTTTATCTCCATCCTACAAGGGTGACTCCTAATTTTAAAGCCATGACCCCGAGTACTGGACTCACCCACACGAGGAAACATCCTTTCCACATCCATCTTGTCAAGACCGTTTGGGATCTTATAGACTTCAATCAAGTCACCCCTCACTCTTATGAACTCCAATGGATAGAAGTCCAGTCTGTCCAATCTTTCCTCATAATACAACACACTCATTCCAGGTATCAATCCAATAATCTCCTCTGAACCATTTCCAATAAAACCTTCCTTAAATGAGACCAAAACTACACACAATATTTGAGATGTGGTCTCACCAATGCCCTGTAAAAGTGAAGTGAAGTAAAAGTAAAAGTGTTACCTTTATGTTCAATTCATAATAAACTCATAATAAAGTTTAGCATTCCATTAACCTTCTTGATTACGTGAATACTAACTTTTTGTGACTCGCGCACTCGAACACCTAGACCCCTCAGAATTCTGCATCATTCTCCATTTAATTCATATTCTTTGTATTTTTCCTGCCAAAGTGAACAACTTCACATTTTCCCACATTATACCCCATCTGCCAGAGCATTGCCCATTTAGTTAACCTACCGATGCAACCTCCTTATGCCATCTTCATAACATACTTTCTTACCTATCTTCGCATTGTCTGCTAATTTAACTACCATGCCTTTGTTCCCCTCATTTAAGTTATTGATGCAAATTGTAACAGGTTGAGACCCTAGCACACACCGCTGTGGGATTCCACTCGTCACAACCTGCCAATCAGACAAAGACACATTATTGTCACCCTCTCTGCTTTCTGCCAGCCAATCTTCTCGTCATGCTAATATGTGATGCAATATACCATGAGTTTTTATTTTCACAGTAATTTTTGTTGTGGCACCTTATCAAATGACTTCTGGAAATGCCAAGTACAGTACATCTACAGGCCCCTTTATCCACAGCACATGTTACTCATTCAAAGAACTCTGATAAATTGGTTAAACATGATTTCCCTTTCATAAAACCATGTTGATTCTTCTCGATTACCTTGAGTTTTGCTAAGTGTCTGGCTATAACCTCTTCAATTATCAATTCTAACACCTTCTCCATATCAGAGTTCAAGCTAAGTGGCCTATAGTTTCCAGTTTTCTGCCTCCCTCCCTTCTACTAACCTGGAAAGCACAATGAACATGTACCAGTTCATCAGCAGTGACAAGAGTTTTCCAGTAATTTTACACCAATTGTGTTTGAACCTGAAACAAGCAGCTGGTGGTGGTTGGAGTGCTCTCTGGATTCACAATTCTTTGGGATCCTTTTTGCCTCTTCCCTGACAAAGGAACATTATTGTTGTTGATATTGGGGGGAGGGGGGGGAATGCGCGACTGGCTATAATTTGGAGTTAATTTCTAACTAATCAATGGCGTTTTTTTTTAAAATGGGCTTTTTTAATAAAATGGTCAGAAGGTGGGATTGGGATTGGATCTTTTCTAGCATGTGGGTAAAGTGAACACATTTTCTCTTGGCCTTAGAGGATTCATGGAGCCTTTGCACAATGGGACTCCTGGTAGACCAGACTACCAGCTGGAGGGCTGTGTGATGATATTGTGCCTTTAAGAAATATGTTTTAATCATGTTTCTCTGCAGGATGTTTTGTCGGCACCATGAAGTCTGCAGCTGGTGTCCTTCATTGTTACTAAAGCAGCATAATTGATATCATGTCAATTTTGATCTGAATAAATGATAACATTCTATTTGCTTTCCTGATTACTTGCTGTACCTGTATAAAAACCTTTTGTGATTCATGCACCAGGACACCCAGATCCCTCTGCTCTGCAATCTCTCACCATTTAGATAATAAGCTTATTTTTTATTCTTCCTGTCAAAATGGACAATTTCACATTTTCCCACATCATAATCCATTTGCCAGATTTTTGTCCACTCACTTAACCTACCCATTTAACTTCCTTACATCCTCTTTGCAATTTACTTTAATACTTATCCTAATTTAAAAACCATCCTTCAATCCCTTCATCCAAGTCATTTATGTAAATTGTAACGGTTCAGGCCCAGCACCGATCCTTGTGGCACATTACCTGTCACATACTGCCAACCAGACACACTCTTCTCTCCCTCAAACTGAATGGTGGGTGGTACAGTGGCATAGTGGTTAGCACTGATGCCTCACAGTGCCAGGGACTCGGGTTCAATTTCGGCCTCGGTTTAATGTCTGGGCAGAATCGGCACATTCTCCCCATCTCTGCATGGGTTTCCTCCGGGTGCTCCGGTTTCAAAGAACAACAAAGAACAATACAGCACAGGAACAGGCCCTTCGGCCCTCCAAGCCCGCGCCGCTCCCCGGTCCAGGATTGAATCCTGAATCCAGGATCCCCGCCCAATTTTCCAGCCTATCTACATACTAATATCCTATCCACCGAGCTGTCCCTCACAGCTACGATGCTTTGTTCATCACAACCTATTAACTCACCCCCACCCCCCTATTCCAGACCATGTGATCTCCAGGGAGAGGCGAAAACCCAGTCCTCCCACAGTCCGAATTTCATGCTGATTAGGTGCAGTGGCCATGCTAAATTCTCCCTCAGTGTACCCGAACAGGCGCCAGAGTGTGGCGACAAGGGGATTTTCACAGTAACTTCATTGCAGTGTTAGTGTAAGACTTCCTATGACATTAATAAATAAACTTTAAACTTAAAAAAACACTTTGAATGCAAAATTCAATTGTATTGTGATCGCTGCTACCTAGGGGCTCCTTCGCTATCAGGTTTTCAATTAATCCTATCTTGTTGTACAATATTAGGCCTAGTATAGTCTGCTCTCTGGTTGGCTCAGGAATGCACCATTCTCAGAAACTGTCCTGAAAACATTTGATGAATTCCTCATCCAGGCTATCTTTGACCATCTGATTTTTCTGGTCTAAACATAGATTCAACACCCCCATGACTATCACCAAAGTTTTCTGCCCTGCTCCCATTACCTCTTCTTCCATACTCTGTCCTACTAATGTGGTCCCATTATTTAAGAAGGGTAGGAAGGATAACCCGGGTAATTATAGGCCGGTGAGCTTGACATCCGTGGTGGGGAAGTTGTTGGAGAGGATTCTTAGAGATAGGATGTATGCGCATTTAGAAAGGAATAAACTCATTAACGATAGTCAGCATGGTTTTGTGAGAGGGAGGTCATGCCTCACTAACCTGGTGGAGTTTTTTGAAGAAGTGACCAGAATGGTTGACGAGGGAAGGGCCGTGGATGTCGTCTATATGGACTTTAGTAAAGCGTTTGACAAAGTCCCTCATGGTAGGCTGGTGAAAAAGGTTGGATCTCATGGGATAAAGGGGGAGGTGGTTAGATGGGTGGAGAACTGGCTTGGTCACAGAAGACAGAGGGTGGTAGTGGAAGGGTCTTTTTCCGGCTGGAGGCCTGTGACGAGTGGTGTTCCGCAGGGCTCTGTATTGGGACCTCTGCTGTTTGTGATTTATATAAACGATCTGGAAGAAGGTGTAACTGGGGTGATCAGTAAGTTTGCGGACGACACAAAATTGGCAGGACTTGCAGATAGTGAGGAGCATTGTCAGAAGCTACAGAAGGATATAGATAGGCTGGAAATTTGGGCAAAGAAATGGCAGATGGAGTTCAATCCTGATAAATGCAAAGTGATGCATTTTGGTAGAAATAATGTAGGGAGGAGCTATACGATAAATGGCAGAATCATAAAGGGTGTAGATACGCAGAGGGACCTGGGTGTGCAAGTCCACAGATCCTTGAAGGTGACGTCACAGGTGGAGAAGGTGGTGAAGAAGGCATATGGCATGCTTGCCTTTATAGGACGGGGCATAGAGTATAAAAGTTGGGGTCTGATGTTGCAGATGTATAGAACGTTGGTTCGGCCGCATTTGGAATACTGCGTCCAGTTCTGGTCGCCACACTACCAGAAGGATGTGGAGGCTTTGGAGAGAGTACAGAGAAGGTTTACCAGGATGTTGCCTGGTATGGAGGGGCTTAGTTATGAGGAGAGATTGGATAAACTGGGGTTGTTCTCCCTGGAAAGACGGAGGATGAGGGTGTAATAGAGGTGTATAAAATTATGAAAGGCATAGATAGGGTGAACGGTGGGAAGCTTTTCCCCAGGTCGGTGGTGACGTTCATGAGGGGTCATAGGTTCAAGGTGAAGGGGGAGAGGTTTAACACAGATATCAGAAGGACATATTTTACACAGAGGGTGGTGGGGGCCTGGAATGCGCTGCCAGGCAAGGTGGTGGAGGCGGACACACTGGGAACGTTTAAGACTTATCGAGATAGCCATATGAACGGAGTGGGAATGGAGGGATACAAAAGAATGGTCTAGGGAGCGGCACAGGCTTGGAGGGCCGAAGGGCCTGTTCCTGTGCTGTATTGTTCTTTGTTCTTTGTTTGTACTGTGTAGCTATAATTAGGGACCCTGTATAGCATTTCCATATAGCCATGCTCGGAGCTGTTTAGATCGGACACAAATTATGGAAAAAAGAAAGTTAACAAAATATAAATCAGAGGGAATAAGGAGAAAAATAGGAAGAGGGAAGAAGATGAGCAAAATGAAAGTTGTATCTTAATATTTTGTTGTATTTTAAGTGTTTATTTTTGTAGTGTACGGTTTTATATTGGAAGAAATGTGCCCCTGTTTCTGGATTAATTTATGACTGTAATATCACCGTGTACAAAGCAAGACCTTAACTGACAACTTCAGGAATTCCTTGGATTGGCTGGTATTCCAAAGATGCAAAGTGCACAGTCTGAGAAATTCTAAATATTTGTATTCTAAGTATAAAGTAATAAATATAATTAAAAATGAAATATTTTGTCTAATATGGAGAAAAAATTCAACAAGCCATCTACCACTGTTATTTTATACCGTTTACACCCAGTGGGCAAGAATAATATTTCCATACCCCACCCAAAAAAGGTTATTAGGTATGCAGGTATAGAATATCTTAATGACATGTGTTTTAGTTAGCATTCAAAAACTATCACGGACTTGGAGAGTTTAATCCAAGCCAAGGAGAAGAAACAGTGCCACCTCATGGTCGATATTATGGTACAATTCTGTTCAGTGACAAGTCTGATTTAAAATGTTGCTGTCCACATACCATAACATAATCAGAAGGTCCTTGGGTCGACTTCTTTGACCACATGCCACAAGTACCAAATCCATAGTAGAGCACACAAACCAATGGTTGCCACATACAGTTGGGCTATTTCTTGGTACTAATTTGGCATGCACTTTTTTCATTGATAAGATCATACATGTATTATTGATTGAATTCATTGATTTATTATTATATACAGCATACATATTAGCATACAGTGAAAAGTATTGTTTCTTGCATGCTATACAGACAAAGCTATAGTACATAGGGGAGAAGGAAAGCAGAGGGTGCAGAATATAACGTTGCAATTACCAGTGTGATGTAGAGAAAGATCAGCTTAATATGTGATAGGACCATTCAAAATCTGATGGAGGAGGGAAGAAGCTGTTCTTGAGTAGGTTGGTAAGTGTTTTCAGATTTTTGTATCTTTTTCCCGACGGAAGAAGGTGGAAGTGAGTATGTCCGGGGTGTGTAGGGTCCTTGATTAACTTGATTAGGCTGACTGCTTTCCCGAAGCAGCAGGACGTGTAGAGGGATTCAGTGGATAGGATGCTGATGGACTGGGCAACATTCACAATTGAAGTTATTGGAATGTTAGTTCTCCTTTTGTATTTTATTTTGTTTCTTTTTTTTGATTTTACGTCCTCTTACACACTTTACAACCAAAATGATTCTCAAATATAGGAACTGATAGGCAAAAATGAGCAGATTCCATCCAGTGCACTTTCCACCATCTTAGTAGCCACTGATACAATGCTAATGGCTTCGTTGATAAGTCATAACAATCATTCTCTGTTATCTGTTGATTAGTCTATAACACTGGTGGAAACGAGGTGAGAAATAACAAAATCCCCAGTGGTGGGGAGCGTTGGGATACATAGGCCAAAGTCCAGGTGTCATTCTGGTAAATCTACACTCCCCCCAATCCAGGGCCAGTAGTGTACATTATTCCTTTGATGCGGCGCCTGGAAATATTTACAGTACTCAAATTCTGATCTAACCAAGGCTTTGTATAATTGAAGCTTAACTTCTACCCTGTTGTATTTTCCTCCTTGAAACACACAGACCAGTATTCATTATCCTTTTGGGTTATTTTCTATACCAGTTCATGACAGTTTAATGATCTGTGTACATGACCTCCAAGTATCCCTGGACCTCCACTGTTACTAACTTTTCATCATTTGGACAATGACCTGTTCTCTCCTTATTAAGATCAAAGCGGATGACCCGATGTCTGCCTGCACTGAAATCCATTTGCCAGTTTGCCCATTCACCTTAACACAATGGTCTGTAATTTCCAGTCCGAATGCTGGGTTAAGTTAATTATGCGTCGAACCTGCGATTGGCACATGTGCACTGAAAGAGCATGAATTTTGAACCTCCGGTCGAGGTTCTGAACAGGTTCTGGCCTTGGGTCACTGTCTGTGTGGAGTTTGCACTTTCTCCCCATGTCTGTGTGAGTTTCCTCCGTGTGCTCCAGTTTCCTCCCACAGTGCAAAGATGTGGACACTATATTCTGCACCCTCGCCTTTCCTTCTCCCCTGTGAACCAAATGTATAATATGCTTTGTCTGTATAGCATGCAAGGAATAATACTTTTCACTATATCCCAGTACATGTGACAATAATAAATCAATGAATTCAATCAATCATACATCAATTATCAATGAAAAAGGTGCATGCCAAATTAGTACCAAGCAATTGCCTAACTGTATGTGGCAGCCATTGGTTTGTGCTATGCTATGGATTTGGTACTTGTGACATGTGGTCAAAGAGGTTGACCCAAGGACATTCTGGTCAATATTATGGTATGTGGGCAGGTGGATTGGCCATGCTAAATTGCCCATTAGTCTCAGGAGGATTAGCAACATAAATACACAGGGCTACGGGGATAGGACCTGGGTGGGATTGCTGTTGGTGCAGGCTCGATGGGCCGAATGGCTTCCTTCTGCACTGTAGGGATTCAATGATTCTAAATAGCACTTCCACAAATTTAATACAAATAAAACATATGTTTATTTATACATATTAAATAATACTCATGTTCAATAATTAAAATTAAATTAAAAATTACAGTTTGAGTGGGGCCACTAGCAAAAAAAACGAAATACAAATACAAATACATCCCTTCATAAGTTCAGGGGAATCCTTCTGTTTTCAATGCAAAACTGCCTTTTGGAATCTGGACCTCAATGGGCGTTAACAGTCTTGCCTCATCATAAAGGCGCGTGGTTAGAATTCGCTGGCGTCGCGTTTGGACCTGGTGAGATGTCTGCGTTGAGGATCAGAACCTACTCCATCCATTGGGAGCTTCAGCAAAGCTTCTCAGGAAACATAAGGGCGCAAAAGTTTCTTCTATTTTTGGCAGACTATACATTTCCACCGGCCATTGTGATTTTATGCTTCCATTTGTGCTGTTTGCAATATGGGTGTGGTCGGCAAATTTTGAAATGTGGCTTCCTATTCGATCATCTGGTGTTCTCAGTAAGGAGGATGAACAGTTGAGGCCACAACAATGATCCTTGCGGGACAACCGGTCAATTAGAATTGTCTGTCTCCTGTCGCTCAGCTATGCCATAACCAGGGAGTGGCATTGTCACTGGACTAGTAATCCAGAGGCCCAAAGTAATACTCTGGGGTTCGAATCCCACCATGGCAAGCAGTGGAATTTGAATATAAGATAAACTGCGTTGGAAGTCTGGTGATGACCGTGAAACCATTGTCAATTGTCAGAAATGTCCATCTGGTTCACTAATGTCCTTTAGGAAAGGAAATCTGCCATTCTTATCCGGTCTGGCCTACATGTGACTCCAGACCCACAGCAATATGGTTGACTCTTAAATGGCCTAGCAAACCATTCAGTGGTACTCAATTGCTACAAAGTCAATAAAAAGGAATGAAACTGGAAGGGCCACCCAGCATTGACCTATGCACTGAAAATGACAATGGTAAACCCAGCCCTACTGACCTTGCAAAGTCCTCCTTACTAACACCTGGGGGCTTGTGCCAACATTGGGAGAGCTGTCTCACAGACTGGTCAAGCAACAGCCTGACATAGTCATTCTCATGGAATCATACCTTACAGAAAACATCCTAAATGCCACCATCACCATGTCTAGATATGTCCTGTCCCACTGGCAGGGCAGACCCAGCAGAGGTGGTGGTACAGTGGTATACAGTCGGGAGGAAGTTACCCTGAGTCCTCAACATTGACTATGGACCACATGATGTCTCATGGCATCAGATCAAACATGGGCAAGGAAACCTCTTGCTGCTTACTACTGAATCAACGCCCCCACTCCCCTCCATCCACCCCCCCATCTTCACTTAGTTGATGAATCAGTACTCCTCCATGTTGAACAATACTTGGAGGAAGCACTGTGGGTGGTAAGGGTGCAGAATGTATTCTGGGTGGGGGATTTCAATGTCCATCACCAAGAGTGGCTCAGTAGTATTACCACAGACCAAGTTGGCCGGGTCCTAAAGGACATAACTGGGACTGCAGCAGGTGTGAGGGAATCAACAGGAGAGAAAACATACTTGACCTCATCCTCACCAACTTGCCAGCCACAGATGCATCTGTCCATGACAGCAGCTCCCACCAATCAGTCCTTGTGATCCCATCTTCACATTAATGTACTCTTCATTGTGTTGCGTGGTACTGCCACCGTGCTAAATGGGACAGACTTCGAACAGATCTAATAACTTAAGACTGGACATCCATAAGGCACTGTGGGCCATCAGCAGCAGCAGAATTGTACTCAACAATCTGTAACTTCATGGCCTGGAATATCTCCCACTCTACCATTACCACCAAGCCAGGGAGTCAACTCTGGTTCAATGAAGAGTGCAGGAGGGCATGCCAGGAGCAACACCAAGTAAACCTAAAAATGAGGTGTCAACCTGGTGAAGCTGCATGCAGGACTACTTACACGCCAAACAGCATAAACAGTAAGCAATAGATTGAGCTAAGAAATTCCACAATCGAGGGATCAGGTCTAAGTTCTACAGTCCTGCCACATCCAGATGTGAATGGTGGTGGACAATTAAAAAACTCACTGGAGAAGGAGGCTCCACAAATATCCCCATCCTCAATGATGGAGGAGCCGAATACACCTATGCAAAAGATAAGGCTGAAGCATTTGCAGCGATCTTCAGCCAGAAATGCTGAGCGGATGATCCATCTCAGCCTCCTGCAGAGTTTCCCCAGCATCACAGTTATCAGCCCTCAGCCAGTTCAATTTAATCCACATGATATCAAGAAACGGCACTGGATAATGCAAAGGCTATGGGCCCTGACAATATTCCACTAATAATATTGAAGGCTTGTGCTCCAGAACTTGCTGCTCCCCTTGCCAAGCTGTTCCAGTACATCTACAACACTGGCATCTACCCAGCAATATGGAATATTGACTAGGTATGTCCTGTACACAAGAAACAGGACAAATCCAACCTAGCCAATTACTGCTCCATCAGTCGACTCTCGATTATCAATAAAGTGATGGGAGGGGCTTTCGACAGTACTACCAAGCGACACTTACTCAGCAGTAACCTGCTCACTGACTTTCAGTTTGGGATCTGTCAAGGCCAATCAGCTCCTGACCTCATTAGAGCGTGGGTTCTACTGTGGCTACAAAGTCTCTATTTCCCCCCCTTCACCTCACTAGGGCCATCTGTTACATTTCTCAAGTTATCCTTTGACATTTCGCTTACATTTGTTCTGCCATTTACATATTCTAATCTCTTAATGGCTGCTATTAGCACCCTTCTTAGCCATGATCACCACCATTTGTCTATGATGTCTTTGTCAATTTCCCCCCCCCCCTCACCCTAACAGTATAAATCTCATCCTATTTTCAACGGTCTTCAGCTCTGACGAAGGGTCATCCAGACTCGAAACATTAGCTCAATTCTTTCTCCACAGATGCTGTCAGACCTGCTGAGATTTTCCAGCATTTTCTGTTTTTGTACACCCAATCATTCATCTTTCCCATGGGAACACCCGACAAGGTTCTACCCCTTGCTGCCTGAAGACAACAGTTTTGGCAGGTTGCCTTGAGTGAACCACCTGAGATTACCCTGCAACATCTCCCCAGTTACAGGATGTTTGACTTCCACTTGCTACCTGTCCCTATCAGGATCAGAATCACTTCATGTTGAGACCAAAAGTTCCTCTTCAGCTTTCACAGAACATTCACTTCTAAAGCATTCCTGACTTTAACCTTCTTGATGAGATGGGACTTGAAATGGACTTGCAAACATATTAAAAGGAACATAGTGAAAGAGAAATGCTGGTCAGAATATTTGCAGATTAATCTTAATTATTCTAAATCAAAGAGAACCACATGTACTGGGAACCACAGCATAGTAACTATAAACACTTTATACCTCTTCATTTATTTTTTATTCATTCATGGGCTTTGTGCATAACTGGCTGGGCCAGCATTTATTACCCATCCTCCTGATGGCATTTAAGAGTCAACCACATTGCTGTGGCTCTGGAGTCACATGTAGGCCAGACCAGGTAAGACCGGCAGATTTCCTTCCCGAAAGGACATTAGTGAACCAAATGGGTTTATACGACAATTGACAATGGTTTCATGGCCATCAGTAGAGTTTTAATTCCAGATTTTTACTGAATTCGAATTTCGCCATCTGCCGTGGTGGGATTCATACTCGGGTCCCCAGGGCGTTACCCTGGCTCTCTGGATTACTAGAACAGTAACAATACCGCTACACCACTGCCTCCCACCATGCTATATAAACTCAAGTTGTTATTCTGGCTATAAATGTTTAAAAAGCCTTGCAGTCACAAAGTCTAATCCACTCAGGATGCGTTCCTGGACAATCTAGCCAGGTTTCAGTGTTGAGCTTCAATGCTCCAAAGGGTGGCACGGTGGCACAGTGGTTAGCACTGCTGCCTCACAGCGCCAGGGACCTTGGTTCAATTCTGGCCTCAGGTCCCTGTCTATGTGGAGTTTGCACATTCTCCCCGTGTCTGCGTGGGTTTCCTCCGGGTGCTTCGGTTTCTCCCACAGTCCAAAGATGTGCGGGTTAGGTTGATTGACCAAGCTAAATTGACCCTTAGTGTCAGGGGATTAGCAGGGTAAATATGTGGGGGTTACAGGAATAGGGCCTGGGTGGGATTGTGGTCAGTGCAGACTCGATGGGCCGAATGGCCTTCTTCTGCACGATGGGGATTCTATGTGCGGGTTAGGCAGATTGGCTGTGCTAAATTGTCTGTTGTGTCAGGGGGATTAGCAGAGTAAATAAATGGTGCCTACAGGGATAGGACCTGGGTGGGATTGTTGTTGGTGCAGGCTCGATGAGACGAATGACCATTTCTGCAGTGTAGGGATTCCATGATTCTATGAATATTGTTAACGGCTAATTTCCAGCTGCCACTTCCTCTCCCTTTGCCGTGCAAAGTGGCTGACACATTCTGCATCATCGACTGCTATTTAAAGTTTACTGCAATGTGCCTTTCAGTTGCAGTGTGGGCTCACTGTGAATGCACGGGAGGAACAGTTAGTAGCAATGGCTTAGTGTGGGAGCTTTCTCACAGGAGCATGTCAGAGTAACCGGGGCAGCTGCACTAATCTACTCTGATCATCTCTGAATCCAGATTACAGTTTCGGGTCATTATAAATAAACCATCAGGGTTAGAGGTTATATTCTATCTAAGTATGTTATTGAAGTATTTTCAAACCTTTTATGTTGCCATTTGCGATTTGTGGTTGAAGTGTCAACTATATGGGCATAACCAAATATAATCTTCTGTCTCACACCGAGGCATTATGTATAAAGCAATCTTTTCTGTGAATTACGTCATAAGTGTCGCAATAACGGCTAAATCCTTTATTTTCACAAATCACTCTTACACATGGTGCTCTCTTTCTAACTCCTCTTAATCAGGGATTTACCTACAAATTTTAAAATTAAACGCATCAGGACACTATAATCTCTTTACCGTTTAGATTTGAATGCTAAGAGATTCCAATATCATTTAGGATTTTTTTTATAACTCAACCTGGCGTATTCAGGGATTTTGCTGGCTTACTGTTTGCCCTGACCACACTTTGCTGAAATGGATGTGACGCAGTTGACTGAAAAACCCCCATGCACATTATCGCCTTGCAGGTTTTGGGATCTTGCTGTGCGTAGATTGGGTGCCACGTTTCCTGCATGACAACAGCGACTACATATACAGAAATACACGGTGGACTGTAAAGTGCCTTAAGGTCTCCCGAAGTTGTGAAAGGCGCTGTGTAAATGCAAGCCTTCCTTACTAACTTTCAGAAATCAGTGAATACACGAATGTTTCAAAGTTCCCATCCCACTGGGACTCAAAATGACCTGAGATACTGTTTGTTTTTCTTGTCTGCTTTATATTTTAAGCTTGTCAACTGTGGCCTAGTGGGAAGCACGTATATTTCCAATTCAGAAACTTGTGGACTCAGTTCCCCATCCAAGGATTTGAGCACAAACTGTAGGCTGACATTCCCGGTACAGTACCAAAGGAGTGCTGCACCAGTAGAAGTGCCATCTTTCGGATGAGATGTTTAAACCGAGATCCTGTCTGCCTTCTCAGCTCGATGTACATCAATATTTTGATTCTCCCAGTAACCTGGCAAATCTGTCAATCAACAACATAGAATCATAGAATCCCTACAGTGCAGAAGGAGGCCATTCGGCCCATTGAGATGGCACTGACTCTCTGATAGAACATATTATCCAGTCCCTATTCCCCCAACACAACATATTTTCCCCACTAATTTCCCTAAGCTATACACCTTTGGACACTAAGGAACAATTTAGCATGGCAGATCCACCAAACCTAGAAACATAGAAACCAGAAACAGAAGTTGGCCATTCAGCCCTGCTCCGCCATTCATTTTGATCATGGCTGATCATCAAATTCAATATCCTGATGCTGCCTTCCCCCCCTTATCCCTTGATCCCTTTCGTCCTGTTATTCAGCTTTTAATTTAAACACCTTCCAAGCATTCCTGTTTAATGAGACAAACAAGAACAGGAATTGACTCTTTAATTCATTCAACAATTTCTTTCTTTATTTAACACTTCTGGTACCAACTCAAACATAAACAGTTGCAACTCATTAACTCCTTTACTGAACTTGAACACTTAACTGAACATCAGCTCTCAACTGAACTTTAACTTCTTTTAACTGAATATAGATACTACCGAGTTTAGGATAAATCTGGCCAAGAAATATTCCCGATGTAGAATCTATCTTCTTCTCTGAAGAAAATTCCTTCAGAGCATGCTTCTTACAATGGTTAATCTCTATAGAGTTGTCACTGGCAAATAAAGGACTGCAATATCTTTTATCCACAAATTTTCCACTTGCTTTCAAAGGATTCTCCGTCAGTCAGCCAACTGTGTAACCAGAAACCGATCACATGGCTGAAACATCAAATGAAATTACTTGCAAACGACGCCTTTACGCTTCACATGACATGTCCCACACATAACGGCAATAAAATTCAAGGCCACTATGTCTGAGTCAACATAAACAACTTCCCATATTTGACCAATACAGGAAGCTTCAGATCACAGTTTCCAAACTAGAACTCTAATTCAGAGCAACTTTATGGCCTGCATCTCGTTTAATTATAAGTTGCCCAAAAATCCCTTCATGCTTAACTCTCAGCCAGGGCAGCACAGTGGCACAGTGATTAGCACTACTGCCTCACAGTGTTAGGGATCAGGTTTCAATTCCAGGCTTGGGTCACTGTCTGTGTGAAGTCTGTGCATTCTCCCTGTGTCTGCGTGGGTTTCCTCTGGGTACTCTGGTTTCCTCCCACAGTCTGAAAAATGTGCTGGTTAGGTGCATTGGCCATGCGAAATTCTCCCTCAGTGTACCCGAACAGACACCGGAGTGTGGTGACTAGGAATTTTCACAATAACTTCATTGCAGTGTTAATGTAAGCCTACTTGTGACACTAATAAATAAACACAAACATTTTAAAGCCACTATTACCATTGTTGTTGTGAAATCATTGCTGTAGCCGTTCTTTCTCCGTCTACAGTCCTAAGAGCTGTATCTAATTTCTTCTTGAAATCACACAATGTTTTGGCCTCAACTATAGAGACATAGAAAATAGAATCTAACATCTAAAACCAGAGCACCCAGAGGAAATCCTTGCAGACACGGGGAGAATGTGCAGACTCTTCAAAAGCTGGAATTGAACCCGGGTCTCTGGTGCTGTTAGGCAGCAGTGCTAACCATTGTGCCACTGTGACACCCCTAACATAACTGAAACAGATTACCTGGTCATTATCACATTGCCGTTCACGGAAGCTTGCTGTGCACAATTTGAGCTGTCACACTTTTTTAATCGTATGATCATACACGTGACTTCATTGCGAAAGCATATGATAGGCTGCAACATCCTAAAATGTACTACAAAAATGGAATTCTTTCTTTGAGGGGTATTAGTGTTGGAAATTGAATTCTCCCTGGCATCCTGTACCACTCTTCAGCACTTCCAGATTTATAACCCAATGTGGGTTCACAATTTGACAAGAAGAGAAAGCAGTATTATCAGTTTAGTGTGAATCATGCCTTCGGGACAGAGCCGTATTGTCTCGAGTACTTACCTGAATCTGCTTGAATTATTTTCATGCATTCAGTCTAATTATAGGCTCGTGGGAGCTGAGTAATGAGTGTTTAATAGAAGTCAGCCACAGCATGTTTAGATGTAAAGTAAAGCTTCTTCCACTCTGTATCAATAATGTATTATAGCCTCAAAAGAGTAACCCCTAATGTGACACATCGCCATATCACGTCGTGTTTCCCTTGATGTGATTGACAATTAGTTCCAGTCTCACTCACTGGGCTTTAGGCTCAGACTTGGTTGCCATTATTTGCAGTCTGCACACCTTGTTGACTGCTGCTGTTACTGCAGCGATCTTGTAATATGAAAGAACGCATAAATAATAAACCAGAGAGGACGACAAAGAATTTGTTTCTTTACAACTATCGTCACTCTATATTTTGTTCCTTTTTGGTGATTTCATCCTAATGAGTGTACAATAACCTTTGTCACCAACAGGGGAGTTTATATGAAGTGGAAGGTATAAAATAACCAGCTGGGTAGGTTCTCTCATGCTTAGATTGAAGTTACCCTCTATATGGAGTATTTAATCTTTCTCACTTATTGTCATCACACACCACAGCATTAATCCAGTACAGTACCCTCTAATATTCCACATAGCTAATTTCCTCGGTGTCAGTTTCACCCTGTTTCTATCACAGGGTGGGTCTACAATGCAAAGACAATGGTGCATACAGGAGATTTGCACCAGATCTGATTGATATGAAGTTATGCTCTATACATTCTGGATGTGGACCAACACAGAAGTGCTTACAAAAAACTACTGTAGTTCAAACCATAAAAATAAATTACATTGAAGAAGGAAAACATTCAGCCCATCATTTTTTGCTGGCTCTTTGTTAGTGCAATCCAAAATGAATCATACTATCCCCTTCTCTCCCCATTGCCTAGTATCCCCCTTTGGTCCACTCTACCCCAAGAAGATGCAACACCTCTACTTTCTCAGAAGATTAAGGAAATTTGGCATGTCAGCTCCGACTTTCACCAACTTTTACAGATGCACCATAGAAAGAATTCTTTCTGGTTCTATTATAGCTTGGTATGTCACCTGCTCTGCCCAAGATCACAAGAAACTACAAAAGGTCGTGAATGTAGTCCAGTCCATCACGCAAACCAGCCTCCCATCCGTTGACTCTGTCGACACTTCCCGTTGCCTCGGAAAAGCAGCCAGCATAATTAAGGACCCCACGCACCCCAGACATACTCTCTTTCACCTTTTTCTATTGGAAAAAAGATACAAAAATCTGAGGACATGTACCAACTGACTCAAGAACAGCTTCTTCCCTGCTGCCATCAGATTTTTGAATGGACCTATCTTGCATTAAGTTGATCTTTCTCTACACGCTAGCTATGACTGTAACACTACATTCTGCACTCTCTCCTTTCCTTCTCTATGAAGAGGATGCCTTGTCTGTATAGCACGCAAGAAACAATACTTTTCACTGTATACTAATACGTGACAATAAATCAAATCAAATCAAATCAAAATCAAACCCGTGTCCAAGTCTTACGGCAAAGCATTCCATGACTCGCGAAATCATACAACTAGGTTTGAATGAGCATGAGAATTAGACGTTTTCCATGCCCAAGGGGAAATCCAACCCGATTGTGCTTCCTTTGTCACACTGGGAGCAATGTGTGCAAGATCTTCCACAGAAAGGAATTAAAAGATAAAATGTTTTATATCATGTGGCATTATATCAGAGACAATGATTGATGGTCAATCAGTAAATTAAATGTAGTTTCTTGGACATTCAGGGTATTTTTAGGTTTGAGTTTGTGATCATGTCCTTATTTTCATAGATAATAAGTTACAAGCAAGTTGTAATGTTTTTATGCATTATGTTAATGTGACACCATGTTTGAGAATACACAATATTTAATGATGCAGTAAATGTGCTCTTTGTGAACTGGCTGTTTCTCATATCGATCGCCTTGATTTATAGATTCATACATTAATAGACATTAACAGCACAGAAGGAGGCCATTTGGCCCCTCTTGTCTACACAGGGCAAAAAAGATTTGACTGCACTAATCCTATTTTCCAGCACTTGGCTCATAGTCCCGGAGGTTACGGCAGTATCTAAATACTTCTTGAATATTATGAGTGTTTCTGACTCAACCACTCTTTCAGGCAATGAGTTCCAGACTCCCACCACTTTCTGAGTGAAAACGTTTCTCCTCAACTCCTCTCTTAGCTTTATACCTCTTACCTTAAGTTTATTTCTCCCTGGTCATTGACCGTTCTACTAACGGAAAAGGTGCCTTCCTATCTACCTCATAATCTAATACACCTATATCAGATACCACCTCAACCAAGGAAAACAGCCCCAGCATATCCAATCTTTCCTCAGAGCTCAGACCCTCCCCCTGGCAGCATCCTGAAGAATCTCCTCTGCACCCTCTCCAATGCAATCACATCCTTCCGATAATGTGGTGGCCAGAACTGCATGCAGTACTCCAGATGTGGCCTAACCAGTGTTTTGTACAGTTCCAACATGACCTCCCTGCTCTTGTATTAAATATCTTGCCTAATGAAAGCATATCCCTTCTTAACCTCTTTCATCTACCTGTTCTTTCACCTTTAGGGATATGTGGATGTGTACTCCAACATCCCCTACAATTATACCATGTAATATGCTGCAAGATTGGTGACAAGGGTGGTATGTGCCGAAGACACTGGCTGGAATTTTCCAATTCCAACAGTGGTGGGTGAAATGGCAGTTGGAGGGGTGAGTGGAGGGGTGGGGGTGGGGGAAATGATGCAGGGGGAGGTGAAAAATTTCACCAAACTGAAATGTGAGTGGGAATGCGCACCCCTGTCTGTTATTCCTGCCTGAAACGAACATCTCGCCAAGGCCATCCCCACACCCCCACTTCTTGCCTTCAAACAACCGCACAACCTCAAACAGGCCATTGTCCGCAGCAAACTACCCAGCCTTCAGGAGAACAGTGACCACGACACCACACAACCCTGCCACAGCAACCTCTGCAAGACGTGCCGGATCATCGACACGGATGCCATCATCTCACGTGAGAACACCATCCACCAGATACACGGTACCTACTCTTGCAACTCGGCCAACGTTGTCTACCTGATACGCTGCAGGAAAGGATGTCCCAAAGCATGGTACATTGGGGAGACCATGCAGACGCTAGACAACGGATGAATGAACACCGCTCGACAATCACCAGGCAGGAGTGTTCTCTTCCTGTTGGGGAGCACTTCAGCAGTCATGGGCATTCAGCCTCTGATCTTTGGGTAAACATTCTCCAAGGCTGCCTGCACGACACATGACAACGTAGAATCGCTGAGCAGAGACTGATAGCCAAGTTCCGGACACATGAGGATGGCCTCAACCGGGATCTTGGGTTCATGTCACACTATCTGTAACCCCCACGTCTTGCCTGGGCTTGCAAAATCTCACTAACTGTCCTGGCTGGAGACAATACACATCTCTTTAACCTGTGCTTAACGCTCTCTCCACTCACATTGTCTGTACCTTTAAGACTTGATTACCTGTAAAGATTCACATTCCAACCATTATCTTGTAAATTGAGTTTGTGTCTTTATATGCCCTGTTTGTGAACAGAACTCCCACTCACCCGATGAAGGAGCAGCGCTCTGAAAGCTTGTGGCTTGTGCTACCAAATAAACCTGTTGGACTTTAACCTGGTGTTGTGAGACTTCTTACTGTGCTTACCCCAGTCTAATGCCGGCATCTGCACATCATTCCTGCCTGAGGCAGGCGCCAAGCCATTTTGCACCCAGTTAATAAGAGGCAGACGAAGATCTCACCTGGAATTATGGGCACCGCCATTGGGGTACCATGCTGGTCCCGAACATGCCCAGACCAACATACCATGGACCTGTCGGGACTCACCTTGAAGAAGGACTGGGACAGGCTGAGGAGAACCATGGACCCTGGAACAACAGGGGCTGCCAGTTACAGACAAAATGGCTAATAGAACTGACTGCTAAAACAAATCCTGCACAGGAAACATGACACAAATACATTTCTTAAAGGAATAGCACTGTCACACTTGTACATGTCCCACCTTCCCCAGAAATGGTCCCAATGATCCAGGAATCTAAAACCTTCCCTCCTACACATTCATCTGCCCTATTTCCTATTTCTATACTCGCTAGTATGTGGCACCGGGAGGAATCCAGAGACTACAACCTCAGAGCTCTTGCTTTTTAATCTACTGCCTAGCTCCCTGAATTCTTCATGCAAGACCTCATTCTTCAGTTTACCTATATTGTGGGTATCAACATGTACCCACAACCTCTAACTCACCACCCTTCCCTTTCAGGATGCCCTGCAGCTGTTCAGTGACATCCCTGATCCTGGCACAAGGGAGGCAACACACTATCCTGGAGTCACGTTTTTGGCCACAGAAACACCTGACTAAAGAATTTCCTATCACTATTGCTCTTCCTTTCTTCTTCCTTCCCCCCGTACAGTCAAGTTGCTTGTGATGCCAGAAGCGTGGCTCTGACTGCACTCCTCTGAGGTACCAGCTCCCTCATCAACTTCCAAAACGGAATACCGGTTAGAGGGTGGGACCCCAGGGGACACCCTCCCTGTTCTTCCTGGCCTGGCTGATGGTCGCCCATTCCCTTCTTTCCTCTAGTCCCTTGAGCTGCGGTGTGGCCACCTCTCTATACATGCTATCCACGTAAGTCTCAGCCTCACCGATGCGCCACAGTGTCTCCAGCCACTGTTCAAGCTCCTAAAGCCGGAGCTCCAGCCAGGAGCACTCCCTGCACATGTGGCCATCTAGGACACTGACAGTGTCCAGGACTCCTCACATGTGACAAGTCACACATTCCACTCAGCTGTCCTCACCTGACATGTCTTAAATGTAAAATTGAGGAAAGATGTAATGGCATTGGAGGCAATTCAGAGGAGGTTCACTGGATTGATGAGCAGCACAGTGGCACAATGGTTAGCACTGCTGCCTCATAGCGCCAGGGACCCGGGTTCAATTCCGGCCTTGGGTCACTGTCTGTGTGGAGGCTGCACGTTCTCCCCATGTCTGCGTGGGTTTCCTCCGGGTGCTCTGGTTTCCTCCCATAGTCCAAAAATGTGCGGGTTAGGGGAATTAGCCATGCTAAATTGCCCCTTAGTGTCAGGGGGATTAGCAGGGCCCGGATGGGATTGTGGTCAGTGCAAGCTCAATGGGACGAATGGCATCCTTCTGCACTGTAGGGATTGTATTGATTCCAGAGATGAGAGGTTTGTCGTATGAAGAGAGATTGAAGAGTTTAGGCCGATACTCTCTGGAATTTAGAAGAATGAGGGGAGATCAGATTGAGGTATATAAAATGATAAGATGATAAAATGTATGGATAAAGTAAATATGAAGCGGATGCTTCCTCTCATGGAACATTCTAGGATGAGAGGTCATAGTCTTAGGATAAGGGGTGGCAAATTTAAAACAGAGTTGAGGAGAAACTACTTCTCCCAAAGGGTTGTGAATCTGTGGAATTCATGCGGTGGATGCTGGGACAGTGAGTAAATTTAAAGAGGAGTTAGACAGATTTTTAATTGGTAATGGGGTTGAAAGGTTATGGGGAGAAGGCAGGAAAATGGGGATAAGGAGCATATCAGCCATGATCGAATGGCGGAGCGGACTTGATGGGCCGAATGGTCTAATTCTGTTCTTATATCATATCAACTTAAGAACTTACACCTTGGACTATAACAAATCTAGATACAGATAATAAATAATACTTTTCCCAATAAACAGTATATTTCTTTTAGCTTAGGCTATGTAAACATGGAGCCTAATACCAGTTTCTCACCAACTAATCACCTTACTGTTTCCTGTGACGTATCTCTTGGATTATAAGAACAAAGAAAAAAGAAAATTACAGCACAGGAACAGGCCCTTCAGCCCTCCAAGCCTGCACCGACCATGCTGCCCGACTGAACTAAAACCCCCTACCCTTCTGGAGACCATATCCCTCTATTCCCATCCTATTTATGTATTTGTCAAGACACCTCTTAAAGTCACTACTGTATCCACTTCCACTACCTCCCTCGACAACGAGTTCCAGGCCACCCTCTGTGTAAAAAATCTGCCTCGTACATCTCCTTTAAACCTTGCCCTTCGCACCTTAAACCTGTGTCCCCTAGTAATTGACTCGTCCACCCTGGGAAAAAGCATCTGACTATCCACTCTGTCCATGCCTCTCATAATCTTGTAGACTTCTATCAGGTCACTCCTCAACCTCCGTCGTTCCAGTGAGAACAAACCAAGTTTCTCCAACCTCTCCTCATAGCTAATGCCCTCCATACCAGGCAACATCCTGGTAAATCTTTTCTGTACCCTCTCCAAAGCCTCCACATTCTTCTGGTAGTGTGGCGACCAGAATTGAATACTATATTCCAAGTGCGGCCTAACTAAGGTTCTATAAAGCTGCAACATGACTTGCCAATTTTTAAACTCAATGCCCCGGCCGATGAAGCCAAGCATGCCGTATGCCTTCTTGACTACCTTCTCCATTTGCATTGCCACTTTCAGTGACCTGTGTACCTGTACACCCAGATCCATTATTCTGTAAATTGAGTTTGTGTCTTTATATGCCCGGTTTGTGAACAGAATTCGCACTCACCTGAAGAAGGGGCTTAAGGCTCCAAAAGCTTGTGGCTTTTGCTACCAAATAAACATGTTGGACTTTAACCTGGTGTTGTTAAACTTCTTACTGTGTTTACCCCAGTCCAACGCCGGCATCTCCACATCTCAAACGGGGCATACAGAGACACAAAATCAAGTTGCAGAATACTGATTGGAATGCGAATCTCTACAGCCAACCAGATCTTAAAGATACAGACAATGTGAGTGGAGGGAGCATTAAGCACAGGTTAAAGAGATGTGTATTGTCTCCAGACAGGACAGCCAGTGAGATTCTGCAAGTCCAGGAGGCAAGCTGTGGGGGTTACCGATAGTGTGACATAAACCCAAGATCCCGGTTTAGGCTGTCCTCATGTGTGCGGAACTTGGCTATCAGTTTCTGCTCAGCGACTCTGCGCTGTTGTGTGTCATGAAGGCCGCCTTGGAGAATGCTTACCCGAAGATCAGAGGCTGAATGCCCGTGACCGCTGAAGTGCTCCCCAACAGGAAGAGAACAGTCTTGCTTGGTGATTGTCGAGCGGTGATCATTCATCGGTTGTCGTAGCGTCTGCATGGTTTCCCCAATGTACCATGTCTTGGGACATCCTTTCCTGCAGCGTATCAGGTAGACAACGTTGGCCGAGTTGCAAGAGTAGGTATCGTGTACCTGGTAGATGGTGTTCTCACGTGAGATGATGGCATCCGTGTCGATGATCCGGCACGTCTTGCAGAGGTTGCTGTGGCAGGGTTGTGTGGTGTTGTGGTCACTGTTCTCCTGAAGGCTGGGTAGTTTGCTGCGGACAATGGTCTGTTTGAGGTTGTGTGGTTGTTTGAAGGCAAGAATTGGGGGTGTGGAGATGGCCTTGGCGAGATGTTCGTCTTCATCAATCACATATTGAAGGCTCCGGAGGAGATGCCGTAACTTCTCCGCTCCGGGGAAGTACTGGACGACGGAGGGTACTCTGTCCACCGTGTCCTGTGTTTGTCTTCTGAGGAGGTCGGTGCGGTTTTTCGCTGTGGCGCGTCGGAACTGTCGATCGATGAGTCGAGCGCCATATCCTGTTCTCATGAGAGCATCTTTCCGCGTCTGGAGGTGTCTGTTGTGATCCTCCTCATCCGAGCAGATCCTGTGTATACGGAGGGCTTGTCCGTAGGGGATGGCTTCTTTAACGTGTTTAGGGTGGAAGCTGGAGAAGTGGAGCATCGTGAGGTTATCCGTGGGCTTGCGGTACAGTGAGGTGCTGAGGTGACCGTCCTTCATGGAGATGCGCGTGTCCAAGAATGCAACCGATTCCGGAGAGTAGTCCATGGTGAGTCTGATGGTGGGATGGAACTTGTTGATGTCATCATGTAGTTGTTTCAGTGATTGTTCACCATGAGTCCAAAGGAAGATAATGTCATCGATGTATCAGGTGTATAGCATCGGTTGAAGGTTCTGTGCAGTGAAGAAGTCTTGTTCGAACCTGTGCATGAAGATGTTGGCATATTGAGGTGCGAATTTGGTTCCCATGGCTGTTCCGCGTGTCTCCGTGTTCCGTGTGAATGAACACCGCTCGACAATCACCAGGCAAGAGTGTCCTCTTCCTGTGGGGGAGCACTTCAGCGGTCACGGGCATTCAGCCTCTGATCTTCGGGTAAGTGTTCTCCAAGGTGGCCTTCAAGACACACGACAGCGCAGAGTCGCTGAGCAGAAACTGATAGCCAAGTTCCGCACGCATGAGGACGGCCTAAACTGGGATCATGGGTTTATGTCACTGATGCGCGATTAGTTCACTCGGGAGGCTAGGTCGTACCCGGGAATAAAGGCTTTTACTCACAACAAGAATAGAGCATACTGCTTAACAATACTATCCCAGACTAAGGGCCACTAGGAAGTAGCAGTGACCTTTATACTCCTATAAGAAGGCGGAGCCAAACGGAGTGTACCACAGAACAATGCTAACAGGTGGAACACCCCAACCCTCACCCCAACGGTAACAAGAGTAACATATGTACAAGTACCCATTGTACAAGTACAAGTACAAGTGGTAACCATCTATGGTTCAGTACCCATAGTGGTAACCATCTATGGTTCACCACATTCACCCCTCCTTTAAAAACAAAGGCCGCTGGGGTAAAAAGACAATACGAACTGTCCATATGTTCACAAGTTCAGTTGTATCGGATGTCCGCACCGTCTCTGCGACTTCCGCAGCACTGGCTCCAGTGCCGGTTCTGGTGACCGTGGTGTCCCTCTCTTCGAGGTGGTGTCCAGTGACTCCTCCAGTTCCTCACGCACCTGTGGACCTCGAGGTGGCGAAAATCTCCTGGACTCAGGCAAGCTGTACACGGGAGTAAGAGGATTAAGTGGAGGTCCCGATGCTGCCCGCGCCGTGTCAGGAGGGGAGAGAATGGGCAAAGGAATCCTAACCAGTGGTGCGGGAGTGACGGGGGTTTCCAGGTCCCCTGCAGGCGCCAGATCTCTGATAGAGACCGTGTCCTCTCGCCCGTCAGGATATGCCACATAGGCATATTGAGGGTTGGCGTGGAGGAGATGGACCTGTTCAACCAAAGGTTCGGACTTGCGGGCCCTAACATGCCGCCGCAGGAGGACAGGTCCTGAGTACGTCAACCAAGACGGCAGTGAGGTCCCAGAGGAAGACTTCCTGGGGAAGGTAAACATCCGCTCATGTGGGGTAGCGTTGGTTGCCGTACACAGGAGGGACCGGATTGAATGGAGCGCATCAGAAAGTACCTCTTGCCAACAGGAGACTGGAAGACCCCTAGACCTTAACGCCAGTAAGACAGCCTTCCAGACTGTAGCGTTTTCTCTCTCGACCTGCCCGTTACCCCTGGGGTTGTAACTCGTAGTCCTACTTGAGGCAATTCCTTTAGAGAGCAGGTATTGCCTCAAGTCGTCGCTCATAAACGACGAACCCCTATCACTGTGGATATAACTGGGGTAGCCGAACAGGGTAAAAAGACTCCGCAGGGCTTTGATGACCGTGGCAGAGGACATGTCAGAACAGGGGATGGCAAAAGGGAATCGGGTGTATCGTCAACCACGTTGAGGAAATACACATTCCGATCTGTCAAAGGAAGGGGGCCCTTGAAATCGACACTCAGTCGTTCAAAAGGGCGAGTGGCCTTAATGAGGTGTGCCCTGTCCGGTCGGTAGAAGTGCGGCTTTCACTCTGCACATACCTGGCAGCTTCGAGTTATCGACCTGACATCCTCTATGGAGTAGGGCAGATTCCGAGCCTTTACAAAATGGAAGAGCCGAGTGATCCCCGGATGGCAGAGATCATTGTGGAGGGCCTGTAGCCGGTCCTCCTGCACACTGGCACATGTTCCACGCGACAGGGCATCTGAGGGCTCATTGAGCTTCCCCGGACGGTACATGATATCATAGTTGTAGGTGGAGAGTTCGATTCTCCCCCTCAAGATTTTATCATTCCTAATTTTTCCCCTTAACGTGTTGTTGAACATGAAGGCCACAGATCGCCGGTCCATGAGCAGGGTAAATCGTTTGCCAGCCAAATAATGGCGCCAATGCCGTACGGCCTCCACAGTGGCCTGAGCCTCTTTTTCCACAGAGGAGTGCCGAATTTCAGGGCCTTGGAGGGTGCAGGAGAAAAAGGCGACGGGCCTGCCTGCCTGATTAAGTATGGCGGCCAGGGCGAAATCAGATGCATCACTCTCCACCTGAAAGGGGATGGACTCATCGACAGCGTGCATCGTGGCTTTCGCGATGTCGGTTTTCATCCCTTCAAAGGCAAGGCGAGCCTTTGTTGTCAGGGGAAAAGAGGTAGACTTTATGAGCGGACGGGCTTTGTCCGCGTAATTGGGAACCCACTGTGCATAGTACGAGAAGAAGCCTAAGCATCTTCTCAGTGCTTTGATGCTAGTGGGTAGGGAAAGTTCAAGGAGGGGACGCATACGGTCTGGATCGGGGCTGATGACCCCGTTTTCCACCACGTATCCAAGGATTGCTAGGCGGTGCTTGTTAAATATGCACTTCTCCCTGTTATAGGTCAGGTTCAGGAGAGACGCAGTGCGTAAAAACTTCTGGAGGTTGGCGTCGTGGTCCTGCTGGTCATGGCCACAGATAGTGACGTTGTCCAGGTACGGGAAGGTAGCCCGTAGCCCGTTTTGGTCCACCATTCGGTCCATCTCACGCTGGAAGACCGAGACCCCATTAGTGACGCCGAAAGGGACTCTTAAGAAGCGGTAGAGACGGCCATCCGCCTCAAAGGCCGTGTATTTTCGGTCCACTGGGCGAATGGGGAGCTGGTGGTAGGCTGACTTCAAGTCGATGGTGGAGAACACCCGGTACTGCGCAATCTGGTTGACCATGTCAGATATGCGCGGGGGAGGGTATGCGTCCAGCTGCGTGTACCTATTAATGGTCTGACTATAGTCTATGACCATCCGGGGCTTGCCTCCAGTTTTGACCACCACAATTTGTGCTCTCCATGGGCTAGTGCTAGGTTGAATGACCCCTTCCCTGAGGAGCCGCTGAACCTCAGATCGAATAAAGATCCGATCCTCAGCGCTGTAACGCCTGCTCTTAGTCGCGATGGGCTTGCAGCCTGGCAGGAGATTTTCAAATAAGGAAGGCGGCGTAATTTTGAGTGTCGAGAGACTGCATGTGGAGCGCGCTGGACAATTTGGAGGCTGCTGATCTCCCACTGAAAGTGGAGGGAGTGGCCCATCGTACTGCAGGGTCACACTCTTCAGGTGGACCATAAAGTCTAGCCCCAGGAGTACCGGAGCGCAAAGGTGCGGTAACACGAGGAGCCTGAAGTTCTCGTAAACTGTGCCCCGCACCGTTAAGGTTACCACACAGCTCCCAAGAACAATAACAGATCGGGACCTCGACGCCATAGTGATTGTCTGCCTGACAGTTTGCACACGGAGAGCGCACCATTTCACTGTATCCGGATGGATGAAACTCTCCGTGCTCCCGCTGTCAAACAAGCAATGTGTCAGGCGCCCGTTTACCTCTATGTCCATCATGGACTTGTCGAGTCTGTGAGGCTTGGCCTGGTCCAGGATGATTGACGCCACTGTTGGATCCCGAGTGTAACTGCAGGCAGCTGAGATAGTCGACGACGAGGACCCCTGCTGGTCTTCTGCGGCCGGTGTCGACCAAAATGGCTGCGCCCAGGAATCGCACGTGATCGATGGTGTTGAAAACGGCGGCACCCGCAGGTCACACGTGGCTTGCGTCGTCGTCATCAGAAATGGCGGCGCCCGTGAATCGCCCGTGGTTGAAGACATCGACGAGGCCGGAGACGAGGAGATGGATCCTGGGGAGTCACACGCAGCACTGCTAGGCTTGGAAAGGGTCTTTGCTCGGCACACTTTTGCATAGTGCCCTTTCTTCCCACAGGCGGAGCAAAACACCGTCCTGGCCGGACATCTCTGACGAGGGTGCTTCGCCAATCCGCAGAAATAGCACCGTGGGCCTCCTGGAGCTGCCGCAGCCGTCAGGTCTGAAGTTGAGAGCATTATCACGCAGTTCCGAGGAGCCGCCGGGTACAGTTGAGGCGGTGGCTGTACTTGCCACGATGTTCCCACGTGGTCGGTGGGGTAGGTTTCAAGACTTCTGGAGGCCGTTTCCATCGCATCGGCCAATTCTACCGTCTTAGCCAGGTCCAAGTTACCCTGCTCTAGCAGCCGTAGGCGAATATAGGATGAGCCGATTCCCGCCACGAACGCATCTCGGATCAGATCGTTGGTGTATTGAGTAGCCGACACCTCTTTGCAATTGCAGGCTCTGGCTAGCTGTTGAAGTTCGCGCAGGTACTGTCCGGTCGTTTCGCCGGGCTGCCGCCGTCGAATGGCTAATAGGTGACGAGCATGAATTTTGTTCGGCGGTTTATGGTACAGCTTCTTGAGTAATTCGATGGCCTCTTTGTAATCTTGGGAATCACGGATTCTTGCACACACAGTGTCGCTCACCCTTGCGTGGAGGACCCGCAATCTGTCGGCGTCGGTCTGGACTGCTGTCGAGGCGTCGATGTAATCCTGGAAACACTTCAACCAATGGTCGAAAGTGTTCGCGCTCCCGCGGCACGCGGATCCAAGGTTAGCCGATCGGGTTTCGGCATCTGCTCCATTTTCTTTTTCTCCGAACAAAATTTCGGTATTTTGTTGCGAATAAAATTGATGCGCGATTAATTCACTCGGGAGGCTAGGTCGTACCCGGGAATAAAGGCTTTTATTCGCAACAAGAATAGAGCATACTGCTTAACAATACTATCCCAGACTAAGGGCCACTAGGAAGTAGCAGTGACCTTTATACTCCTATAAGAAGGCGGAGCCAAACGGAGTGTACCACAGAACAATGCTAACAGGTGGAACACCCCAACAGTAACAAGAATAACATATGTACAAGTACCCATCGTGGTAACCATCTATGGTTCACCACAGTCACACTATCAGTAACCCCCATAGCTTGCCTCCTGGACTTGCAGAATCTCACTGGCTGTCCTGTCTGGAGACAACATACATCTCTTTAACCTGTGCTTAATGCTCCCTCCACTCACATTGTCTGTATCTTTAAGACCTGGTTGGCTGTAGAAATTCGCATTCTAATCAGTATTCTGTAACTTGATTTTGTGTCTCTGTATGCCCTGTTTGAGAGCAGATATCCACTCCATCTGATGAAGGAGCTGCGCTCCGAAAGCTAATGGCATTTGCTACCAAATAAACCTGTTGGACTTTAACATGGTGTTGTTAAAACTCTTACTGTACCTCCCCTGTAGCCAGTGAGGATACAAAGATTTCTCTCAAGGCCCCAGCAATTTCCTCCCTTGCCTCTCTCAGTATTCTGGGGTATATCCCATCAGGCCCTGGGGACTTGTCTACCTTAATGTTTCTCAAGAACCCCAATACCTCCTCCTTTTTGATCTCAACATGGCTCAAACTATCTACACATCCTTTCCCAGATTCATCATCCACCAAGTCCTTCTCTTTGGTGAATACTGACACAAAGTACTCATTTAATACCTCACCCATTTCCTCTGGCTCCACGCATAGATTCCCTCCCTTGTCCTTGAGTGGGCTAACCCTCTCCCTGGCTACCCTCTTGCTCTTTATATATGTATAAAAAGCCTGGGGATTTTCCTTAATCCTGCTGGCCAATGATTTTTCGTGACCCCTTTTAGCCCTCCTTACTCCTTGCTTAAGTTTCTTTCTACTTTCCTTGTATTCTACACTTGCTTATTTTCTAACTCAGTGTGCTCTCTGAACAGTGGCTGTCCCGGTGAAGCATGTCTCTCGCAGGCCCGGCGCTGCCCACTGCCCATTACCCGCTGTTCCAGCATCTCGTGCAGGGCCAATCCCAGAGGCTTGTTATCCGACTTGGACATTGCAGGTGTCTCTTCCCAGCAGTGCTCAGAGTGCCGGTGATCTGGGCTGACGCCTCCTCCTCTTGTAGGGTACATGTTCTGGAAATGGCCTGCCCCAACATGGACCAAACAAGAAAGGCCTGAAACCTTGCTGGATCCGTAGTTGAGACTTTTGCCCCCATGTTCTAGAGACTGCAGAACAGCCTGGCCCAGATTGCAGTAGAGGGAAGCCCCGAATCAGCAACAAAATCCTTCAGCAGACAGAGAAAAAGACAAGAGAAGCTCTTTGTTGATAGGAACTTTCCGTGACTGTGAAGTAGAACCCACAAATGTGCTGACAATGACAGAAGCACAAATATCAGAGTCTAGAACTGCCTCCTCAGTCGAATGGGCTGCTCCTGATCTGCATCTGATTGAAGTCTCTCATCTGCTTACGAGGACGTTTTCAACCACTATCTGAACTGGATTTGGAGAACCGCTGTAAAGTGTTTACCGTGTCACTGTTGAATTTGGAAACGGGATGATATGACTGTCCCCACCGGATATATTGGAAGGCTCAGAGAGAGGGTTCAAGAACCATTCCGCTTGTATATTGAAAGAATGGGCATGCTTTTCAGAGCTAATAACATTTTGAAACTGAAGTTGGAAGTGGTCAAGATTCAGAATAAGGCAATTCTTGAGCGCAATTTAGCTAATGGAAGTTGTAGTACATGGCACACTAACAAATTTTCTTGCACTCAGCAAGACAAAATATGTGCCATTCAGAACTATCATCATCAAAGTGGAGCAACATTTCAATCCTAGGTCACTAGAGAGAGCAGAAAGTTCCAAATTTGGAACCAGAAACTTGGAGAGTAGTGAAATGATCAACGGGCATAATGTGCCATGGAGAATGTATTTGTTGATTGCAACTTTGGCACCTTCTTAGACCATGTATTACGAGACAGATTTGTGAATGAATTGGTGGGTGAAGAATTCAATTGAAGTTACTGACCACACAAAGTCCTTTGAGTTAGTGTGTGAGATTGCTCTTTCCACAGATAGTATCAAAGAATGTGTGGGATTTTCATCCTCTGCCAGTGACTAGAATAGCTTCTCTTTATTGTCAGGAGGTTTCTGCCACTTCGAATGTCCAACAGGCTTATTGGAATCACGAGCTTTTGGAGCGCTGCTCCTTCCTCGGGGGACTCACCTGAGGAAGGAGCAGCGCTCCGAAAGCTGGTGATTCCAAATAAATCTGTTCGACTTTAACCTGGTGTTGTGAGGCTTCTTACTGTGCCCACACCAGTCCAACGCTGGCACCTCCACATCAGGTCGAATGTGGGCTGATCTGGACAGAAGATGCTTGTGAGAGGAGGTTAGTGACTTATTCATAGAATCCCTACAATACAAAAGGAGGCCATTCGGCCCATTGTGTCTGTACCGACCACAATCCCACCCAGGCCCTGTTCGCACAACCCCATGCATTTACCCTGCTAATTCTCCTGACACTAGGGTCAATTTAGCATGGCCAATCAACCTAACCCGCACATCTTTGGCATGTGGGAGGAAACTGGAGCATCCGGAGAAAACCCACACAGACACGGGGAGAAAGTACAAACTCCACACAGACAGTGAATCGAGGCCGGAATTGAACCTGGGACCCTGGCATTGTGAGGCAGCAGTGCTAACCACTGTGCCACCGTGCCACCCGTATTACCATAATGTCAACCACATGACATGGGAATTTTAATGCAGAAATTCCAAATGCTTTAATTGCCAAAAGAAAGGACATGTTGAAACTGGTTGCCAAGTGAAGGCCAGAACCGGAAAAAGAATTCCTTCCAGTCGGAATGGGAAACAACAATATCGTAAGGGTGGATCACAATCTTTAAATGAATCCAGAGTATGTATGCGAAGAGGAACTAGATCTATACAGCATTTATACCATTCAAATGACAGTGACTTTGTACAAAGGTGTTGGTAAACTAACAGTACATCAACATGCACATCGATATGGCTGTAGATTGCTCCATTACGAGTAGAGATACATACAAGGGCAAGTTCAGTGATATACCCCCATCTGAGAAGACAGTTCAATTGAAAACCCATTCTGGTGAGCTGTCAAAATGTGTGAACAAATGGAATGCAGTGTTCAGTATAAGGGCAAGTCAAGTCCCTCAGGTTTCCCTTCACTGCAAAGGGATATGTCAACAAACCAACATTAATGAACAGAGACAGGCTTTGCCAGCTGAAGTTAGACTGGAGGCGTGTTTTCCGTGTAGGGATGACAAACCAGCTTGAACAGCTATTGAGTTGCAGGATAGCTATGAAGGCATAATCAGCATGAAAGTGCACATCTGAATCAGGCTTGATTCAAGAACAATTACAAGGCGAGGTCAGTTTCTAATGCTCACAAAACCCAGGTTGAAGAGAAACTGCAGAGGCGCAGAAGAGGATTCTGGGAGAAGTCAACTCAGTCACCTCGACTGTACTGTGGGTAGCCAAAGAACTGGTGTCAAGGAGCGGTTATGCCTGAGACACAACATTAGCGTTCCTCCCTTCCTCCTCCTCTAACCAAACAATAAAGGCACTGTGTGGAGGACAAGCAAAGTAAAAGCAAGGAGGCCAAGCTGAGAGGAGCAACCCAAGAGACCTGAATTGACACCTGGGAGACTGAGGGTGGGAAGTTATAAATAGAGCTTGAGGCAGACTCGCGGCCTAGTCTTTTTCAGGAGGCCTAACTGAGAGGAGTAGCCTGCAAGACCCGAATCGGCACCCCATTTTCAGCAGCACCGGGAGATAGGGTTTACCAGAGAAGCTTATCTCTGATAAGAGCCCTCACTTTTTGTTCTGCTCTGTTCCAAAATTTCACGAAGCAAAGTGATATGAAGCATACCCTCCCTCCTCCTCACCATCTGGCATCACATGGAGCAGCTGAAAGATCTGTTCACAGTTAAAGACACGCTCAAAAAAAACAAGTGCTGCATGGCTGTTCCAAACAGTGGCTAGCTGATTTTCTGTTGAAGTATAGAGTATATATAGCCAAGGAGCTTTTGGTGAGGAGACAGTCAGAGATATGTTTGAGTCTGGTCCTAACAAACTTGTCTTTTAAAGGTGAACACAAATAGTTCAGTCAAAACCGTCAGTATGACACAGAGTGCCGTCACAGGCAAAATAAACAGGCTAATAGAAGCAAAATACTGCAGATGCTGGAAAACGCAGTGGTTTTGATTGTTTTTAAACTATGTATTAATTTTTTCCTTTCGGGTTTGGACATACTGGAAACTGGTAAAAGAAAGAAAGGCGAGTACCTATCTATATGACACCTTTCATAGCATAATGTGTCCCAAAGTGTTTTACAACCATTTATGAAGTGTGATCACTGTGTAATTGTAGGAAACATGTCAGCCCATTTGTGCACAGCATGCTCCCATTTGATAATGACCAGATAATCTGTTTTAGTGATGTTTATTGAGGGATAAATATTAACCAGGATACTGGGAAAATCTCCTCTGCTCTTATTTGAATATGCCGAGGGATCTTTACCTCCACCCGAGAGGAGGGATCAACCCTCGCTTTAACATTTCGTCCAAAAGACACTACAGCCAACAATACAGCACTTGAATACTTCTAAAAAGAGAGACATGCGTCGCAATTTTACCAGCACAGCCGCCCCGGAATTGGGGCGGGCGAGGCTCACAGATCGGCATTCTCTGTTGGCCTCGGGCGGGATCTTACGAGCCTCGGGTGGGCAAGGTGGTAAAATTCCAGCAATGTTGACAACGCTTTTCATCTGGCGCTCATCAGGACAAATGCAAGAATACCAAATTTCAAACGGTCACAACAATTTATACTAGAGGGGAAAAAATGTTGATAGGTTTGGCAAGTTGAGTGGGAGAATCAAGAAAATCATAGAAATCATAGAAACCCTACAGTACAGAAAGAGGCCATTCGGCCCATCGAGTCTGCACCGACCACAATCCCACCCAGGCCCTATCCCCATATATTTTACCCGCTAATCCCTCTAACCTACGCATCCCAGGACACTAAGGGGCAATTTTAGCATGGCCAATCAACCTAACCCGCACATCTTTGGACTGTGGGAGGAAACCAGGGCACCCGGAGGAAACCCACGCAGACACGAGGAGAATGTGCAAACTCCACACAGACAGTGACCCAAGCCGGGAATCGAGCCCAGGTCCCTGGAGCTGTGAAGTAGCAGTGCTAACCACTGTGCTACCGTGCCGCCCAATGGGGGACATAATCTTAAAATTAGAACTAAACTGTTCAGGAACTAAAAATCGGAGCACACATTTTTTCACACAAAGGGTGGTAGAAATGTATATCTATGTGTACATGCTGGGACAACTGAAATTTTGAGATATTTTTGATAGGTTTTATTAGCTAAGGGTATCAGGAAATATGGAGCAAAGACAGATAAATGGAATTTAGATCCAAATTAGTGATTATCAGATGAATGGCCATGTAGATTTGAAGGGCTGAATGGCTCAATCTTGCTTCTGTGATGGAAACTTTAATAGGAATTGGAAAATAGAAGAAAGGGATATAAAAGTTATTGTTCATGGCATTCAGCTCAAAATCTTAGAAAAAAATGAAATGTTAATTGGTTTACAGAAATTGATTTTGAGCAGAAGTATTTTTTAAAAATGTATTTGTGGGTCATGGGCATCGCTGGCTGGGCCAGAATTTATTGCCCAGCCCTAGTTGCCCTTAGAGGGCAGTTGAGAGTCAACCACATTGCTGTGGCTCTGGGGTCACATGTAGGCCAGACCAGGTAAGGACAGCAGATTTCCTAAAGGACATTAATGAAACAGGTGGGTTTTTCCAACAATGGTTTCACGGTCATCAGTAAATTCTTAATTCCAAATTTTTTTTATTGAATTCAAATTGGATTCTAACCCGGGTCCCCAGAACATTAGCTGAGTTTCTGGATTAATAGTCCAGTGATAATACCACTAGGCCATCCCCTCCCCATGTATATGTATGAATGATGAATGTGCGGCGCACATCACCCATTCATGCACTATCTAGGAATTCCATTCACTTCACCTAGTTTTCATGAGCACATCAATCTTATGTAATTAACATACATTGGTGCTGACAAAAACCCACAAAGTGATTGAAAGCATCTGCGCTGCTCCTCAGTTACCGCTCCATGATGGTATATCCAGCCCACCTTTCATCTCAGTGTCCCATATGGAGCAACGTTTCTGAGCAAGGTCTACCAGCAAACATCTTTTGGATCAAGGAATGGGAAACACAGCAAGCGACTTTCAGCATCTTGCTCTCATGCCACATTTCCACCCTCAACCTGCTGCAACACTCCAGTCAAGCCCAATGCAAATTGGAAGAATAATACCTCATCTTCTGATTAGGCATGTTACACCTTTCTGGACTCAACATTGAGTTCAACAACTTCAGACAGTGAACTTTCCCCTCCATCTTGACTCTTCCCCCCATTTTGTTTTCTGTTATTCAGTTCCTCTGGCTTGTCCCAACACAGCACACTACTCCCCCAATTGGCCACCTTGTTGTTCAGTTCCCATTGAGCACTGATCTCTGTTTTTCTATGAACACATTCTGCTATCCTACCTTTGCCACTATTAACACTCTTCCGTCCCTATGGCACCATTAACAGCCCCTTTGACTCATGACCGTGACATCTTTGTCAATCTCTCCTTATCTTCAACCTATCACTGACTTTCCATTCTACCCCACCCCGCTCTCCAAGTAAATAATTCATCACATTTCTATCTCTCTTCAGGTCTGTAGAAGAGTCTTATGGACTCAAAACTTTAACTGTGCTTCTCTCTCCACAGATGCTGCCAATCCTGTTGAGTTTATCCAGTATTTTCTGTTTTTTTTTAATAAATGACTAACAAAATCCTTGTAACAAACCCCATCTGTCAACTGGCGGGCTTTGAATGACCATGGCGAGCTTGGTCCTTGCTAAACAGTTCCAAGACTGGCTAAGGCTCCTGTACAAGCCAACCTCCACCACCAAGACCTCAATGCAAACCCCTTACGCACTTGTGGAGAGACACAAAGAATGCTGTATGTTATGGAGGAGTGCGCCCTTTGTAGACTAAATGGTGGATTAGATCAGTAAGGTCAGTAAATGAGGGCAGAGGCTATTGCCTGGCTTTGGGGATATGTAGTCGGTATATAAAAAAAATTAAGTGCTGACATTCAGGTTGAGATGCATGCTTGATGCATTGAAATATGAGAGCATTCAAAATCATAAACAGCATTTAAATGAGGTGCAAATTAATTTATGTTAAACTTGATGCTCAGGCTTGCAAAATATGACACATATGCAAAGTGACTCAAAAAAGACAGTAGCTCGTGAGCCTTCCAGTGAGAAGATTATGTTTAATTAAGGCATCATGAACTTGAGTCATAGGGGCTTGTGAGATTTTATTTTTTCACACTGTAAGAAAGCTCACAAACTTGCGGCATTGAAATGTGTGCAACATTTGACCATTATTTAAATACACAATAAAATTTTGAAAGGAAGATGTTTTAGTAGGTAGGGATGTAGCTCTTGGGGTTAAAGGGATAAGGGGGGAAAGCAGGATCAGAATATTAAAATTCGTGTTCAACCATGATCAAAATGATTAGTGGAGCAGGCTCTAAGAGCCGAATGGTCTACTCCTGCTTCTATTTTTTATGTTTCTAAAGTGGAATGATGAGAAAAAAATCAGCTGGTGTGGATGTAAGTGTCTTATCAAGTTAAATCCAGAGAATGAAGTGCCCATAGTTAATCTAGTGTCTCTAAAATTTAAGTTTATTTATTAGTGTCACATGTAGGCTTACATTAACACTGCAATGAAGTTACTGTGAAAATCCCCTAGTCGCCACACTCCGGCTCCTGTTCGCATACACTGAGGGAGAATTTAGCATGGCCAATGCATCTAACCAGCATGTCTTTCAGACTGCGGGAGGAAACCAGAGCACCCGGAGGAAACCCACACAGGCATGGGGAGAATGTGTAGACTCCACACGGACAGGGATCCAAGCTGGGAATCAAACCTGGGTCCCTGGTGCTGTGAAGCAGCAGTGCTAACCATTGTGCCTTAGAAGGTGTTCAACTATACCAATTTCAAATGGTACTAGTATTGTTTTTGCCTAGCCCCTCCATTGGCAATAAAACCATTGCATCCCTGAGCAACATTGGTCTACAGCACAGAGGGAGGTCATTTTGTATTTCTATCCTGCATTGTCGCTTTGGAGGCCAGGTCATTGAGTGTCTTTAAGACAGAGATAGATAGTTTCTTGACTAATAAGAGGGTCAGGGGTTATGGGGAAAAGGCAGGAGAACGGGGATGAGAAAAATATCGGCCATGATTGAATGGCGGAGCAGACTCGATGGGCCGAGTGGCCTAATTCTGCTCCTGTGTCTTATGGTCTTATGGTCTTTGCTGGAGCAATCCAAAACTAATTCAACCATTCAGTCTTCTCCCTATAAACCTGGAACAGGACTTCCAGATTATGAATTGACTTTTGAAGGGCAAAGATAACAGTTAATAGAATGAAGATGAGAACAGACTAAAGAAAAGCTTGAATGGGGAATGCATTACTTGGTGCATTCATATTCTGATATTCTTCACATCTTGCAGGGGGCTGTCTATGTTGAATAGAGGGATGATCCAGCTAATCATGATCTTTTGACGATTTGTTTCAATGTTTAAAAGGGCGGAGAGATTGCCACAATTCCTCATGATAACATCTCATAAACTGAGGAAGATCAAAAGCCTAAAATCTAAATGTCATACTAAATGCAATTCCATTTTTACCTCAAATCAAAATATAGCCTGAAAATTACCTTTGAAAATTCAAATCTTTTGTAATTATTCATTTGTTTTTTTGCGTTACATGTATTTTATAGCCCCCTCTGAAACATTTGATTTACCCTCTCAATTTTAGGTTTTCAAGATGGTGCAGTCTCTGTGAACCGGTACCTGACCTTTCATTTCAGGTGGAACATGTGGCAGTGACAACCATCCATCATGATGGAAAACTGATCGGCCATTTTAGACAGCATCATCTAAATTGTGTGCATTATTTTGACTGCCCACTTTACTGTCAGCCTCTGACAAGTCAACAGCACCTCTGGTTTGTATGATTTCAGAGTTTCAACATGAAAGTGTAGCTTCAATACTTTAAACCAAAAATACCTTCCATTCAGTAAAAATAACTCAGATTAGGATATCTGTACATTAAAGTCTTATCTTGTCGATATCCATTAGTGAGTTATCATTTTGTAAACCTCTGAATGGATGTTATGATGGTGGTCAGTGTACTGCACACCGTGTTACACGACGGGAGACTTTGATTTATTATTGTCACGTGTATTAGTATACAGTAGAAAGTATTGCTTCTTGCGCGCTATACAGACAAAGCATACCGTTCATAGATTACATAGGGGAGAAGGAAAGGAGGGGATGCAGAATATAGTGCTGCAGTTACAGGTAGGGTGTAGAGAAAGATAGGAAAAGAGCATTATTACTGATTTTTAAACAGTGGGAATTGAGTTTTAGGAGTGTGGGGCAATTATAAAAGGTGGGAATAGAGGGAGTACTTGGGGTCTGCAAGAAGTCGCAATGCTGCGGGTCGGATGGGTTGGAGGCCGGTGAAATGAAGGCCCTGGTTCCACAGCTGCTGCGCCGGCCGTCGGGCCCACATGGTTGGCTGTTCCGGGTCACTTCCACGTCAGGAGTCATTGGAATCCAGAGCATCACCAAATCTGTAAGAGATTCCAAAAAAGCATTCTCAGAAAGTTTAGAAAGAGTTAGAGTTCAGTTTTAGAACATAGAACAGTAGAGCACAGAACAGGCCCTTCGGCCCACGATGTTGTGCCGAGCTTTATCTGAAACCAAGATCAAGCTATCCCACTCCCTATCATCCTGGTGTGCTCCATGTGCCTATCCAATAACCGCTTATATGTTCCTAAAGTGTCTGACTCCACTATCACTGCAGACAGTCCATTCCACACCCCAACCACTCTCTGCGTAAAGAACCTACCTCTGATATCCTTCCTATATCTCCCACCATTAACCCTATAATGGTGGGAGATATGGTGGGAGTTTTAATAGCGCAAAACAGGAGCAAAAGATGAAATGAAAGCGTATGCTGGGGACAGCTTGCAAGAAGTCACCTCACTCCAACGCCATTTTTTTAGACTTTACTGCTACGGGAGATTTGCACTTTAAGGACCCCACGCACCCCGGACATTCTCTCTTCCATCTTCTTACACCGGGAAAAAGATACAAAAGTCTGAGGTCACGCACCAACTGACTCAAGAACAGCTTCTTCCCTGCTGCCATCAGACTTTTGAATGGACCTACCTCGCACTAAATTGATCTTTCTCTACACCCTAGCTATGACTGTAACACTACATTCTGCAACCTCTCCTTTCCTTCTCTATGAACTGTGTGCTTTGTCTGTATAGCGCGCAAGAAACAATACTTTTCACTGTATACTAATACATGTAACAATAATAAATCAAATCAAATCAAATTTATTGGACAGTAATTTGGATGAATGCGTGAACATAGTCAGTTTATCCCAAGTCAACTCAGCAATATAAAAATGTGCTTGTGGTTTACTGTTGCAAGGTTGCTGGGAGGCTGATATGACAGGCAGTAAGTCAGGAGTTTACTTGAAGATAGCAAATTGCTTTGAAAGGTTTCTAAAAAAAATACCATCATCACCACATAGAATCGCTACCTTCAGCTTGACTAGAATGGGGAAGATGTGGTTTGTGTGCAAGTCTGGTAAATCCTAGCATGCAATCCAATTGCATTTGCTTATTAACTGTCCAATTAGTAAAATAACATCTCCTTCCTAATAGATAAAAGGAATGGGTATCTTGTGTATCATTAATGAAGAATCTGGTTTTCTGGGTTGCAGGGTGCCAATGTCCTCAGAACCCATCAGCTATTTTCAAATCAGGGAAATAGCTACATTTCATCGTGTTAAAGCAATACGTGCTCAGCGCGTTAATTAGCGCCGGAGGTTTCAGATGTGAATCTTAGAATCATAGAATCCCTACAGTGCAGAAGGAGGCCATTTGGCCCATCGAGCTTGCAGCGACAACAACCCCACTCAGACCCTATCCCCATAATTCCATGTATTTACCCTGCTAATCCCCCTGACACTAAGGGGAAATTTAGCATGGGGCCAATCCACCTAACCTGCACACCTTTGGACTGTGGGAGGAAACTGGAGCACCCAGAGGAAACCCACGCAGACACGGGGAGAACATACAGAATCCACACAGACAGTGACCCGACGCCGGAATTGAACTCGGGTCCCTGGCGCTGTGAGGCAGCAATGCTAACCACTGTGCTACCGTGCCGCCCCTAATTCGCTTCTTCATTGAAGTGGGATGGTGAAGTATCTGGTGGAGCACATCTTGTGCATCTCCAGGAATGGCTGCCTCGGCACTGTCACTGCTGGAGTCCACTAAGGTTCCATTTTTGGCTCCTTCTTTATCTTCATCTACATTCTGCCCCTCAGAAGTACAATCCATCGAGGGATGGAGATGCAGGCAGCTTCCAATTAGACAGGGCACTGAGAACGCTCCTCTACTCTTCTTCAGATACACTCATGATATCTTCCGCATCCACTAGAGGAGGTAGACTGGGCCTCACTTTGCCATCTGACTTGAAAGAAGATAGAATCATAGAATCCCTACAGTGCAGAAAGAGGTCATTTGGCCCATCGAGTCTGCACCTACCACAATCCCACCCAGGCCCGCTCTCCATAACCCCATGCATTTACCCTAGCTAGTCTCCCTGACACTAAGGGGCAATTTAGCACAGCCAATTCACCTAACCCGCACACCTTTGGACTGTGGGAGGAAACCGGAGCACCCGGAGGAAACCCACGCAGACACAGGGAGAACGTGCAAACTCCACAAAGACAGTCACCCAAACTGGGAATTGAACTCGGGTCCCTGGCGCTGAGGGGCAGCAGTGCTAACCACTGTGCCATTGGGCTGCCCTAGTGAACAGTGACACTAGCAAGTAAAACTGAGCTTTGGGGAAACTCCCAGTCTTTAGCAGCCTTTACAGTACATCTGTCACTTGTTTGACCCATGTAAATTAGATGTGATAAGTAAACTAGGAGGTGGAGATGCTGCCATTGGGTACAGTAAGAAATCTCACAACACCAGGTTAAAGTCCAACAGGTTTATTTGGAATCACAAGCTGATTAAGGAGCAGCACTCTGAAAGCTTGTGACCTGGTGTTGTGAGACTTCTTATAAGTAAACTAGGAAGATGAATGTTTGGCATTTAATAGACTAGGGGGTGGGTGGCTAACGTCACAGTTAGCTTTCTTGACGAAAGTACTAAATTAGTCTTTTCAGTATTGAATATAATGCCCTATTTATCCACCCACCTTCCAATTCTGTCCATCCCTGTTTGAAGCAATTCAGTGGCTGCATTCAGTTATCCCTTGTTCCTATGTTTTATTCTGAAAATAAATACTAGTCAGGAACAATCGTGGAACAGGCATCTTCTGTACAATTCTACTCACAGTGCTGAGGCATGAATGGGAGTAATGAATTTGGACAAATTCTTATTCTTCACTTCTTATTAGTTTATGCATGAATCCCAAGGCCCACCACAAACATTCACGATGCAGCTTTGTTCCAGCAACAACAGCGTGAATTGTGCCAATATAATTTTATTTCAACCTTCAGAACCATTCCTTAGGTCACAGCAGTAATGGGGCTGTTGGTCCAACCTGAGGCATCCAGTTCAGAGGTCGCTGCCCAGTTAGGGATGGCAGGCGGGTTTGAGGAGGTGAGCGGGTGATTGTCACAAGTGATTGTCAGCCTTCACAGTGTCTGCAGGGACAGTGCGGCTGAGGTGAATGGAGCAGAAGAGGGTGGGATAGAATGGAGGGTTACAGTTAGGTGACGAGGGCTGAAGGAACCATCTACTACACAGTGGCAAGTCTCTGTTTTCAGGTGACTGAACGCTTACCAATTTGCAGCATCATGGTTCAAAATGTACCAAGCTTTCATTCTACTCCAACCTCCCACTTACTCCCTGTGAGTTGACATGTTGCAGACATTGCTGGGCAATGCTGGTAAAATTGCACTGTCCTTGGAAAAAATCAGGTAATTGATTAACTAGCAACCTCAACTGGCTTTCCTCTGCTGCTGGGAGGTTGGCATCATTACATGGAAGCTGCCTCTGGGAAAAGTGAAGGCTGATGCTACAACTTCCAGCTAGATTCCAAAGCATTAAACACTGTGACAACACATGGGTCAGGACCGCTCAAAGTATCAGCAGGGAATGCTTCCCCTATCAATATTGGCCACCAGAGTTTAAGGCTCTTTGGGCAAGGAGGGGAGGTGAGACCATGGGGGAGGGCAGGGAGGGAGGGGGGGGGCGATGTTGGGCAGAGGGGAACTAGGAGTGCAATGTAGATGGAGAGGACAGGGCAAGAGGAAGCACCCAGAAGAGACAGACCTTGAGGGGGAGGGGGCCTATGTTGAAAGGAGGCTGTTGAAGGAGGCACCACCCCCACACCCCCGCCCACCTGAGCAAGATGACTTTCCATGCTTTCTCCCCACTCCTGAACTCCCCCCACCAGCCGGAAAGTAAAGCCATTCAGGAAACACCCCACGCCTGTTGGAGAGATCGTGGTGTATGCCACTGGAATGGGGAACATGGGTTTAAATACCACTCGGGCAGTTGATGGAATTTAGATTAAGTGAATAATATCTGTAATGAAAAGTTAGTCTTATTAGTAGTGACCATGACATCATTGTCGATTGTCGCAATAAACCCTAAAGTCCTCGAATGAAGGAAATATGCCATCTTTGCCAAGTCTGGCCTACGTGTTTAAAGTTTATTTATTAGTGTCACAAGTGGGCTTACATTAATATTGCAACAAAGTTACTGTGAAAATCCCCTAGTTGCCACAGTCTGGCGCCTGTTCGGGTACACTGAGGGAAAATTTAGCATGGCCAATGCACATAACCAGTCGCCTTTCGGCCTGTGAGAGGAAACCGGAGCACCCGGAGGAAACCCATGCAGACACGGGGAGAACGTGCAGAGTCCACACAGACAGTGACCCAAGCCAGGAATCGAATCCGGGTCCCTGGTGCAGTGCTAACCACTGTCCCCATGTGACTCCAGACCCACAACAAATTGGTTGACTCTAAACTGCCCTCTGAAATGATCTAGTGAGCCACTCAGTTCAAGGGCAATTAAGGATGGGGAACAAATGCTGGCCTTGCCTGGGACGCCTACATACCCTGAAAGAAAAGTGGCCAATTGGAGCCTCAACGAGGACAAAAGGGGGGTGCGGCTCAGTCCTTGCTTGTCCACTTTCTGTGCTCCCATGGACCCCGCAGGGACTGGAGTGTATTATTGACCCCTTTAATCACATTTTGGTTTGATGTTTTACGTTTCTGTTAGACTTTATTTTGGGCGGATCCCTCTCCCCACCCCTTTTTAAGGGGCTGCCTCTTTGATTTAGTGATTTGATTTGCCTAAAAGAATGGCTTTGCTTGTCCCATTGCAAAATTATGGGGTGTCAGGGTGGGTGAGTGGGCTGTGCGAAGGCCATCCATGGAATTTTAAATCCCTCTCCCCCCCCCACCCCACAGTCGTCACCACCTGCAAACACGCCAGCGGTAAAATACTGCCCATGGTGAAAGAAACTAGTGTGCATCTTCTTACATAATATGTTGGGACCCTGTTGAACAATTTTAAGTGACTTTGTTGAAGGACCGACATTGGCCAAGAAATCAGAGAGATGTCCTCTGCCCTTCAAGTAGTGTTACAAAGTCTTTTACATCGACTTGAGATGACAAACAGGGTTTCAAACCCGGGTTCGATTCCTGGCTTAGGTCACTGTCTGTGGGGAATCTGCATGTTCTCCCCGTGTCTGCGTGGGTTTCCTCCGGGTGCTGCGGTTTCCTCCCATAGTCTGAAAGACATGCTGGTTAGATGCATTGGCCACGCTAAATTCTCCCTCAGTGTACCCGAACAGGCTCCGAAGCGTGGTGACCAGGGAAATTTTGCAGTAACTTCATTGCAGTGTTAATGTAAGCCTACTTGTGATTAATAAATAAACTTTTAAATTTAACATTCATCGGAAGTGCAGCATCTCAGTGCAGCACTCTCTCAGTACTGCATTGGAATGCCAGCCCAATTAACGTGCTCAAGTTCCTGCAGTGGGACCCAAGGCCACGATTGTCTTTCTCAGGATGAGAGTGCTACCCCTCAGCCCCAGGCTGACACTTTAAGATTCAAGAAAATGCTGTTAATTTAACTCTGAAATGCAACGCCATAAGAAACAATAAATGCTTGGGTAAGTTGCTATCTTTGGCAGTGCCAGGGTACAATGGGTGGAGGGAGTTCATGTTCCCAGACCATTGTTCATTGTGCACTGCGCCCGAACTCCCACTTGGATCTCATGGCAGACCTAAAGAGTTCTCAGTGAAAATGGGCAAGAACTTCTCTTTAATATGTAAACAGATTTTCAGCAGACACACATTTACATGCATCTCAATTTCCTCCAATTCCTATCAAGAATGTGCTGTGTGTTGAGTTTGCTCATTCAAAGAGGTAGTGGGGAAGTTATGGGGGGGGAATTGTACGGACATACGTGGGGGGAATCGTACAGAGATATGTGTGGGGAATTGTACAGACATATTTGGGCGTTGGCAGGGAGTCAGCATTTAGAGGGATGGCATTTGTTTTGAGAGGAATATTAGAGTTGAATTTATATTTGGCTTTGTGCAAACTGTTATTTTCACTTCATTTTTACAAGCTGGTATTTTTTAGGTTGCCACATTTTGCAGGAATCAAAAACAAGGGGCACAAATGTAAAAATAGTCAAATAAAAGCAAAATACTGCGGATGCTGGAAATCTGAAATAAAAACAGAAAATGCTGGAAAAACTCCGCAGGTCTGACAGTCATCTGTGGAGAGAAACAAAGTTAACGTTTCGGTCTGTTTCTCTCCACCGATGCTGCCTGACCTGCTGGGTTTATCCAATACATGCTGCTTTATTATTATTGTGAAAGTGCCTGGCCTTCAGGAGGAAATCAGGAAGCACTTTTTCACACAAAAAGCAGTGGAAATCTGGGAATACTCTCCCCTAAGTGGATGGAAATACTGGGTGACAATTGGAACTTTGAAAACCAGGATCAATAGATCTTTATTTGGTACTGGTATCCAGTGATATTGAGTAAAATGAGTAAATAGGATTAAGATATACATCAGCCATGATCTAACCTAATAGTGGATTTGGCTTGAGGGGCTGAATGGCCTCTTCCTGTTCCTATGGTTACATAAATGCAATGAGTGGTGAGCGGCCTCCCAAATATATTAACTACAGCTAATCCACACTATAGAGGAGACGTTGCACGTGGCTAACAAGGTCACAGCACCATAAATATTTTAGTATCTGGCTCATACCAAACTGTGTGGGATATCAATCAGTCTGCTGAATCAAGTAAATGACTGGTTCACTAGGGCAAACAATCTCATAATCTTCCTCATGAGCAAGCACAGCATAATGAGCATTTTCTTTTCTGATGGAAGGTGTTTCACCAGAATCCAGACTTTGTTGATGGGAGTAATCTGGCTGGAGGCACCTGAACACACTTCCACAGCCTTCGTGAATGGTAGTAGTTTCCACTCCACCTACAAATCACTCATCTTTATCCATTAAAGCGAGGCCACGCAAGTGAGTGTCTGCTTCCTACAGAGCAGGAAGCGCAACTCCATTCTAAAACAATCCACCTGTCAGAATTACAGGACCATCCGTTAACATTTTGAAAGGAAGTTCAGTGAGCGCTCCTTGGGTCCACTGTAAGACAAAGTTGGAGATTTGTGTGTGGTGCAAGTTGAACGGTGGCCCAGCAACATTGGCTCCTTCCACCTACTGTACTCTGATATGCCCCTGCCTTCCCTCTCCAAGGCTAAACTGAAGAATGCATAAGTTATTCTCTTCAGCCCTGACTCCTGATTCCTTTGAGAGTGGAGAGACACAGTGAGCAATGCAGCCATTCAGGTCACTAATGACATCCACTGACATCCAGAGGTCTCGATGCAACAGGGGGTGATTTGTGATCCAGGCCTTCCAGGGTCTCCATGGTAAGTGTGCTCTGTATACTTACCTGGCAGGGTTGAAACTATGATTACGCAGGTAGTTAGCCCAGGCCGAGGCCAACCCATTGCACTTCAGATTGCTGACGCCTGCGATGTCCCCAAATACTCAGAGTATCCCCAGATACTCAACTGCAAAATTTGTGGTAGTGGGGGACTGGGTTCATGCTCAATTTTAGGGCGGCACGATGGCACAGTGGCTAGCGCTGCTATCCCACAGTGCGGGGGACCCGGGTTTGATTCCAGTCTCGGGTGACTATCTGTGTGGAGTTTGCTTGTTCTCCCTGTGCTTACATGTTCTCCTCGGGTGCTCCAGTTTCCTCCCACAGTCCAAAAATGTGCGGGTTAGGTGGATCGGCCATGCTAAATTACCCCTTAATGTCAAGGGGATTAGCAGGGTAAATATGTGGTGTTACGGGGATAAGGCCTGGGTGGGATTGTGGTCGGTGCAGACTCGATGGGCTGAATGGCCCTCTTCTGCACTGTAGGGATCCTATGATTCTGCCGCATGCTGCACATCTTTGTCATCTAAAGTGGGTGGAGAAGGAGAACAATCCCAACCCTCCACACAGCTAAGATCACAGCAAGCCATAGTCAACCCAACAGATATTACTGCTGAGCCATCTTTACTAACAGTGAGAGCAACATGATCCACATGACAGGCCCTCACAGACATTGCCTTTACCCAACTGCCCGAACGCATGAATATTCTCCTGCAAAAGATGAAGTCCAAATGGATCGAGGGATTCAATATGAACCAGAAACCTCCTCCTCGAACTACGATTTATGCGTTAATCTTTAATGCACAAAGAAGCAGCACTGAGATGTTTGAAGCTTGAACAGCATTTCTTTTATATTTATTCATCCTTGAGATATGAGTGTCACTGGTGAGACCAGCAATTATTGTCCATTCTTAATTGCCCTGTGTAGTTATTTGATAAGAGTGAGTGTACACCACATCAGAGGGTAGGCAAAAGTCAACTACGGTGAATGGGACTGGAGTCACATATAGGCCAAACTGGATGAGGACAGGAGGTTTCTTTCCTCGTATTAATAAACCCCCCCACAGTGGATTCTGTGGTGATCAAAGAGTTTGATGGTCACTTTTACGGATAGCAGTTTATATTTCCAGATTTTGTAAACCTCTGTTTTGCTAGTGCAGCAGTGTAAGCATTCTTCTAGCACACCCGTAACGCCAGCAGACCACCTTGTGTGTGAATAAACAAACATACATCATGTAGATTTGACATTGTGGAGTCACCTTTCCAAATGGTGGATGAGAAACAGTTTAATTTTTAGCCGGCAGTAATGACATACAAAACTTTGGAAATAACTGGTTTTAAGAGGATTTAGCCTGTGAGCTCCATCCAGTTGTAATCTAGGCAATATTCAGTACTGAAGCTTCGAATGATTTGCTCAGGATGCTCGCCGTGGGAAAGCTGATGAGGTTAGCCCAACATGACGTCAATGAACCTTATGTTCACTGTTCTGGAGTGAACAAAAGAAAACCAAAATGTCCTAATAATTATTTACAATGGGTAGAATTTAACCTCTGCTGGGTGGCCACACGCCAGAACCAGAAGTCCATTAAATAGCCTGTGGTGACATTGGGTGCTGTGGGATCCTTTGCATGGTTTACTTCAGTTAAAAGACTACATTTTAAGATATTTCTGCCTGTGTAACTAACTATGCTAAGCTTTAAAGCTAACTTGGCCACATTTTCAATGCAGCAGGCATCCTGGGATTAGCTTGGAAGGTTGACTGCTTTCTAAGCAAAACAAAGTTTTTCATGAACAGAAGCTTTCATGGTCACACAGCTGCCAATTGTTTTTTCTAAGTTGGAGACTGTGTGTGCCCAGCAATTTCAATAACACAGATAAGAATTCATATATTGTAGTAACAGACATCTATTTAGTTAGTTCAGTCCTGTGCAAGGTTTAGATCGAGTCCATATAAGGACGAGGTTCTGCTGGTCCCTCTCTCTCTGTCGCTCCCAAGTAATTCTTTTTCGCTTTCTGTAATGTGTTAATTTGAAATGATGCTCAACAAAAGAGGTTCAACTTCGGACCAGTGCTGCCTACGTCTATTCTAAGAAATTAACAAATCCTATAGGAGCACTCGCACGATATTTCACTCAGCAGGTGCAGACCAGCATGCACCTGGCTGCAATTAGAGAAGTTATTAAGGGGATTAAAACCCCAATTTACCAGAATTTCATGTTGCCCGTGCGATTTTAAGCTCGTCGCACAGGCAAAACGGGTGGGCAGCCCAACCAAAATTGATATTCTCCAATTCAAGTGCGGGATAAAAGGCATGTGAATAAAGGCATGCTGGCAACAATGGTTGAGGAGTTAGGCGTTAGTCGGGGTGAGGTGAGGTGTGTCCTCCAGTGTGGACAGAGTGTTTTGTGTGTTGGGTATATATCAGGGTGCGGAGCTCAGATGAGTTCTCTGTTTGTTGGCACCGGAGGTCTGGGTCTCTCTGCCACCCATTGTACACAGGTGAGCCCCATTAGCTGAACTGCCAATGGGTATTGTACACTCGGCAGGGAGCACCTCCAGCTCCTCTGAGGAGCAGAGGGAACAAAGATTAAAGGGGCAAAGTGGTTGCAGGCACAGGATGATCAGGGCCATCCGGGAGGGCAAGAAGACTGCCCCTGTGGAAGACATCACTACCCAGCTGTCAGGGTGCACAGGTAGCAGTGCTTCTACTTTGACATGACCGAGGTCCAGTGCCACAGGAGGCTCCGGCTTTACAGGGAAGCCTTGACGAATATCTGCCAGACGATTGGGCTGGAGACAGCCTCCAATCGTGTGGGTGGTCACCCAAAGCCCATGGCGCTGAAGGTCATGGTGGCGTTATTGTTTAGGCCTTTGGATCCTTCCAGGGCACTGTGGGTGCTCTCTGTGGAGTCTCTCAGTCAGTTGCACACAGCTGTGTTAAGCTGGCCACTGATGCACTGTGAGTAGATTCATCCATTTCAGGGCAGACCAGGTCAGCCAGGCTGAGGGGGCGAGAAAACTCATCACCATTGCAGGGTGCCATTGATTGGACCCATGTGGCCATCATGGCACCAGTTAGTAAGCTGGGAGTCATTGTGAACAGGAAGGGCAAAACCATCAGATTTAAATTCAATAGGTTTTTGGTATCTAAGTGCCTGATTGAAATTGATTGGCTAAATTCAAAAGCCTGTTGTCTTGGTAAAAACTGCTGCTTGGCCTTTCGATACAAATGTTTCAGTTTGGGCTCTCTGTGTACTTTCACTTTTTAAAATCTCTAAGTACAGAAAAAGCAGCACGTTTTAATGGCATTTGACAATTTTACAAACATCAAATTCTAACATCCTATTTCCCAATCTACAATTACTCTACCCAACTTCACAATGCACACACTTCATCCATTGAGAGGGTGGTGATTAATGGAGAGGCAGCTCTATGAGTGTAATTACACTTTACTGGGCTGGCACTCAAACCTGCTTGCTCTCACTCAGGGACTGACCTCAGGAGGTCAATGTCTGTGTGGGAGAAGGAAGTGTCATCCAGATCCTTCATTGGTGAGCAGGGAGGTGAGGACTCACCTCAGGATATTTGATTTGATTTGATTTATTATTGTCACATGTATTAGTATACAGTGAGAATGTGCAAACTCCACACAGACAGTGACCCAAGCCAGGATTCGAACCCGGGTCCCTGGCGCTGTGAAGCAGCAGTGCTAACCACTGTGCCACCGTGCTATATAATGCATTCACATCGCCTCCCAAGGCCTGCTCCTGGCAAGCAGAACCCACCAAGGAGTTCAGGTAAGTGCATCACTCGGGGAGGGGGGGGGGGAACGGGGGGCGGGAGAGGGTCATGCCTGGGCACTGCCCTCTGGCATCAGAGCAGTTGACAGGGGGCAGTGCTGGGGGGTGTGTTCCATGGGGGTGGTGGTGTTCTATTCTTAACTGTTTGTTTTGAGGCAGCCTTTAAAAAGGGTGCCCCGATCTTCTAAAAACTAAGTTGCTGGAAAGCTGGGCTTCCTCAGAGTAAGGTTATGGTAGACACCCCCTTCTTTTTTTTTTGACTATCAGCTGGACGATGTGGTGGAAAAAGCCACCATTGGGGCCAGAGGTTTCCATTGCTGTTTTTCCTGCCCGCTGTGCCATTTGGCAGAGAAATTGGAAAATTCCACCCAATGCTATGATGTCAAAGGTTTTTGACAGTGAATTTACAATCAAAGTCACAATTAACTTCCCGGGGGTTACCATTGGTCAGAAACTGCACTGGATTAGTTATATCAATACAGTGGCTACAAGAGCAGGTCCGAGGCCAGGAATCCTGTGGCGAATAACTTACCTCCTGATCCCAAAAGCCACAAGTCAGGAGTGTGATGGAATCGGGAAAGCAGTAGTGTAGTGGTGTTGTCATTGGATGAGTAATCCTGAGACCCAGGTAATTCTCTGGGACACAGGTTCGGAACACACCAAGGCAGGTGGTGAAATTTCGATTCAATAAAAATCTGGAATTAAAAGTCTAATAAAACTATTGTCGATTGTTGTAAAAGCCCATCTTTTCGAGAGCTTCAAGTTTTTAAGTGTCCAGATCACCAACAACCTGTCCTGGTTCCTCCATGCTGATGCTATAGTTAAGAAAGTCCACCAACATCATCCTGACTTAGAGTCCCTACTTTCTCAGAGACTAAGGAAATTTGGCTATGACTCTCACCAACTTTTCCAGATGCACCATAGAAAGCATTCTTTCTGGTTGCAGCACAGTTTGGTATGTCTCCTGCTCTGTCCAAGACTGCAAGAAACTACTTAGGGTTGTGAACGATGCCCAGTCCATTACTCAAACCAGCCTCCCTCCATTGACTCCGTCTATACTTCCCACTGCCTTGGAAAAGCAGCCAGCATAATCAAGGACCCCACGCAACCCGGACATACTCTCTTCCACCTCTTCTGTCAGGAAAAAGATACAAAAGTCTGAGGGCACGTACCAACCGACTCAAGAACAGCGTCTTCATTGTTGCCATCAGACTTTTGAATGAACTTACCTTGCATTAAGTTGATCTTCCTCTACTCCCTAGCTATGACTGTAACACTACATTCTGCACTCACTCCTTTCCTTCTCTATGAACGGTATGCTTTGTCTGTATGGTGCGCAAGAAACAATATTTTTCACGGTATGCCAATACATGTGACAATAATAAATCAAATCAAATCAAATGCAACCACTATCACAAATCCAAGCCTGGAATGCGCTGCCAAGTAGGGTGGTGGAGGCAGGCACGCTGACATCGTTTAAGACTTACCTGGATAGTCACATGAGCAGCTTGGGAATGGAGGGATACAAACGATTGGTCTAGTTGGACCAAGGAGCGGCACAGGCTTGGAGGGCCGAAGGGCCTGTTTCCTGTGCTGTACTGTTCTTTGTTCTTTGTTCAAAGAAGGATAAGGCAGCAGACGCATGGGGATCCATTACCTGCAGATTCCCCTCCAAGTCACACATCATCCTGACTTAGAGCTACAATATATCGCTGTTCCTTCACTGTGCTGGGTTAAAATCCCGGGACTCCCTCCCTAATCGCACTGTGGGTGTATATACGCCACATGGACTTCAGCAGTTCAAGAAGGCAGCCCACCACCACCTTCCCAACAGCAATTTGGGGTGGGCAATAAATGCTGGTCCAGCCAGCAACACCCACATCCCATGAACAAATAAATTATAAAAAGACTGGAGCATTTGACACTTTTGTTTCAGTATCATCTGGTCAAGAAAATGATAGATAATAAGATCGTATGTAATGATTTTCTGACCTTGCTTTTGAAGACCGTATTAACCACAGTCAGATAAAGAATTATATGTTGCAGTGATGGGACACCCTTGACTTTGTGAAAATTTTGTTCTAAAAACTCCAGCCTGAGATAATGCACTTCATATCGTTTAACACTCATTAATCAGCCTTGTGGAACTGAGCCAATCTATTCTCAGAGTTTTCAGTATCAATAACTACATGGAGAGTATTCTGCCTTGTTCCATCTCACATAATGCAGAGCAAGCAGGACAAGTAACCTTCACGTGCAGTTTTGTATTAAGGATTGAAAGTCGTTTGTCCCTGGAGGAGAAAACCGTCTTGCTTCATATGTTCAGCAGTGTCATATTGGGCAAAACTTTCAGCATCTTTTGAAAATGTTTGAACCTTTCATCTGTTCCATTTTGGAAGTAAAGAAAATTAAACACGAGAGAGAAAGATGACAAAATCTAGGGAGGGCGTTTGTGTCACTATTGTGCTACTGACCTGCTACAAAGACATTGATTGAAGTTAGTTAACAATCGATATACATACATGCCTTGCAGGGAAGGGTATCTGGGGGACAGTGTTGTGAAGATGGAGCACAGTATTTGTATAGTTTTAATACCTCTGATTTTTTTTTTTAATGGGATGTGGGCGTTGCTGCTGGGCCAACAATTATTGCCCATCCCTAACTTCCCTCCATTTCAGAGGACATTTGAGAGTCAACCACATTGCTGTAGCTCTGGAGTCACAAGTAGGTCAGATCAGGTAAGGACAGCAGATTTCCTTCCTTAAAGGACATTAGTGAACCAGATGGGTTTTTACAGCAATCGACAATGGTCTCATGGTCACCATTAGACTTTTAATTCAAGATTTGTTTTGAATTCAAAATTCACCATCTGACATGGTGGGCCACATAAGGAGATATGAGGTAAGGTGACCAAATGCTAAGTCAAAGAGGTTTAGAGGAAGAAAGCAAGGTGGAGAGGTGTAGGAAGTGTATTCCAGAGCTTAGGGCCGAGGCACTGACACCATTGCTCAGACAATTAAATTTAGGATGCTCAAGAAGCCTGAATTAGAGGAACACAGATATCTTTGTGAGTTGTGGGGTTGAAGGAGATCACAGAGGTAGGCAAGAGTGACATTATGGAGAGATCTGAAAACAAAGATGAGAATTTTAAATTCCACACATTGCTTGACTGGGAGCCAATGTAGGTCAGCACACACAGGGGTGACGGCATGAATGTGAAGTCAAAAGCTAACTTCGGAATCAAATGTGACACTGAGGTTGTGAACAGACTGGCTTAATCTCAGACTGTTGCCAGGGAGACTGATGGGAATTGGTAGCTAGGGAACAGAGTTAGGAGCGGTAACCAAACCAATTGCTTCAGTCTTCCCAATATTTAGTTGGAGGTAATTTCTGCTCATCCAGCACTGGATGTTGGAGAAGCAACCTGTTAATTTAGTGACAGTGGAGGAGTTGAACATTGAGGTGCCAGTAATATACATGTGAAAACTAATACTGTGCCTTTGGATGTTGTCACTAACCAAAAGTCTGTAGATGAGAAAAAGGTGCAGGTCAAGATAGATCCTTGGGAGCATCAGAGTTAACTGTGCAGGGGCAGGAAGAGAAGCCATTGCCTGTGATTGCCTGGCTATGATTAACTGAATAGAATGGAACCATGTGACAGCAGCCCACCACAATGGAGTCAATGGGTGGGAAGCTGGCTTGAGTGATGGACTGGGCTTTGTTCACGACCCATTGTAGTTTCTTACGCTCTTGGGCAGAGCAGGAGCTATACCAAGCTGTGATACAACCAGAAAGAATGCTTTCTATGGTGCATCTGTAAAAGTTGGTGAGAGTCGTAGTGGACATGCCAAATTTCCTTCGTCTTCTGAGAAAGTAGAGGCGTTGGTGGGCTTTCTTAACTATAGCATTGGCATGGGTGGTCCAGGACAGGTTGTTGGTGATTCAGACATGTAAAAACCTGAAGCTCTCGACCATTTCTACTGTATGACAGTGGAGAGACTATGAAGGAGAATGGTGTGGTCAAATATGTCATGGATCCTCTTATTCTAGCATGTTCCTGGTTTTACAACAAAAAGACAAACAAGGTATGCAGATACAGTGCCTTTAGTTTTGTCCTTCTATTACTTTGTAATGTCTGGCCTTATCTCCTGAATTAGTTAGATTTGTTCCTTCTGTCCCTTCCTGACACGGTCTGTTTATCATTTCCCATTATAGTACCTTTCTCTCTAGCCTTGTCTCTACTGTTTAGTCATGTTGATTCATGGGAATGGATTTTATGCCCCCGTGGGCATGTTTTTGGAGTGGAGAGGCATGTAAAATTTGTCGGGTGGTTAGCATATTGACTTCCTGCACTCACCCATCCCCCCACCCCTAATCCAGTCTACATCATACTAGGGGTGGGTAAGGTGTCCACTAGCCTGCCTGCCTTTAGGCCTGAGGTGGCTGGGTGAGATTGGGAAGTCTCAGACAACTTTGTTGAAAAGGCAGGAAGGAAGGGTAGGGCACATCATTCAGGAGGTGTCTTGAGCATATCAGGGGCACTGCACCCTCTCTGCCCCCCCCCCTCCCCTCCCCCACAAGATGCTATTCCCCCTTTGCTCCTCCCTAGCTGGCCTCCAAATCCTGCCATCCAACTCCCCTGGTCTCCGCGCGCTAGGCTCCCCTTTCCTATCCAAAACCCCTGATTCACCTCATCTCGGTGGCCATGTCCTCATCATCCTGGGGACTCCTTGCAATCCCAGCAGTGCCCACTACTGAGTTCTGGCACTGTTGAGACTGCTCGAGATTGGCTGGCAGATTTCGGCACTAAATTAAGAAGCAGAACCTCAAAGGTGATAATCTCTGGATTATTACCTGAGGCACATGTAGATTGACATAGGGCAAATAAGATTAGAGAAATGAATGCGTGGCTCAAATACTGGTGTAGGGGTGGGTTCTGGTTCATGTGGCACTGGTACTAGTACTGGGCAAAGTGGGGCTGTACCATTGGGACAGTCTACACCTAAACCGTGCTGGGGCTGGTGTACCACCGAGCTACATAATTAGGGCAGTAGAGAGAGTTTTAAACCAAACAGATGGGCAAGGGATCAAATTTAGGAAGATGTAGCAAACCAAACAGTAGAGACAAGGCTAGAGAGAAAGGCACTAATATGGGAAATGATAAACAGAGAGAACAAATCTAATAATAAATCAAGAGATAAAGCTAGACATTACAAAAGTAATAGAAGGACAAAACTAAAGGCATTGTATCTGCATGCACACAACATGAGAAACATAAACTGGTGGCACAAATAGAAAAAATAAGTAGAATCTGATTGCCAAATCAGAAACTTGGCCACAGGGTGAGATAGATTGGGACCTGAGTATTGAAGGGTACGTAACATTTAGGAAGGACAGGAAATCAGGAAAAGGTGGAGTGGTGGCTCTGTTAATTAATGATGGTATTAGCATATTAGAGATGGATGCTCTAAATTCAGGAAACCAGGATGAGGAAGCAGTTTGAGAAAGCAATGAGAAATGAGCTTGTCAGAAAGAGACAGTGATAATCATGGGGGATTTTAATCTACATATAGACTGGAAAAATCAGATGGGCAAAGGTATCATAAATTAGAAGTTCTGAGAACGTTTTTGAGAGTCTCTTAAAACAGCACTTCCCGGAGTCAACCAGACAGCAGGCTCTACTAGATCTGGTTTTATCAACGAGATAGGATTAATTGATAATCTCAAAGTGAAAGCACCTCTAGGTAGCAGCAATCAAAATATGATTGAATTTTACATTCAGTTTGAAGAAGGAAGAGTGGGTCTAAGACTAGTATTTTAAACTTAAATAAGGGAAATTATGAGAGTACGACAGCAGAGCTAGCTATAGTGAACTGGAAAATGAGGTTAAGGGATAGATCAATAGAGGTGCAGTAGCAGACATTTAAAGGGATATTTCAGAATATATCGAATAGACACATTTCAATGAGAGAGAAAAAAATTCAAGTGGGTCCCACCATCCGTGGTTAATTAAAAAGGTTAGAGAGAGTATCGGATTTAAAGAAAAAGCAAATTGTGCAAAGTGGGTGGAAGGTCAGAAGATTGGACAGAATATAAAACAACAAAAATGACCTATTTTCTGTTGTGGGAGTAAATGAAGGAGCCACTATTTAAGACAGAGATGAGAATAAATGGTTTCTCTCAGAGAGTCTTGAATCTTTTAAACTCTCTTCCTCTAATGCAAGTGGAGGCAGAGTCTTTGAATATTTTTAAGGCAAAGCTAGATAGATTCTTGATAAGTAAAGGGGTGAAACGTTATCAAGGATTGGTGGGAATGTGAAGTTGAGGTTACAATCTGTTTAGCCATGATCTTACTGAATGGCAGAGCAGGCTCGAGAGTTGGAGTGGGCTACTCCTGTTCCTAATTTGTATGTGCATATTAAAGGAGGACTTAATCTCACTGAGGGGTGGAAGTCCAACCCTTGGGCTGTTTAGGTGGCCTGAAAATGTTGAGGGGTGGCATAAATTCGGTCACGTTGGAATTGAATTTCCTCCTGTGGGAAGACGAGTAGAATGGTCCATGTAAAATTCAGCTCATAGACCCAGAGAGATCCTAACCTCATCATATTGTGACATCCAATTGTTTCTTAGATACAGAGATGTGCAGATTAGGTTGATTGGCCAGGTTAAATTGCTCCTTAATGTCCCAAGATGTGTAGGTTAGGGGGATTAGTGGGGTAAACGAGTGGGGTTACGGGGATAGGGCAGGGGATGAGTCTGGGTAAGATGCTCTGTCAGAGAGTTGGTGCAAACTCGATGGCAAAATGGCCTCCTTCTGCAGTGTAGGGATTCTATGAATTCCAGGATTTCATTCCGCAGGAAAGCCTTTTCCACGTGTGGCACTTTGCATTGCGATACTTTCAGTCTGCCAGATTCAAGGCTTTTTTTTATAAACTAGCTGATCTCCCATGGTGTTACTCATAGATGGTGAGTGCATGGGGTAGGTTGTAATGTTTGCCTGCTAACCTAGCCTGTCTCTTTAAAACTACAACTCACCGACTCCCCGTGGGGAACTTATCTGAACAATTAGAGGTTTGCTGCTATTGGGAGCGTCACTAGATTGGGATTTACTTGTGTGATCTCGGTATAAAAACAGGAAATGACTATATTTGTTTCTCTGCATATCTTTTTTAAAATAAAAGATTGCTTGACCATGATTTTCTGCTGGTTTGTACAATGTGTGGTGTCTGAAGTGTGATACAATCCAGCTGCAAGGTGTGTACATCCCTGCGTGTCTCTCAGAGCTTTGCCCATTGGCAGTGGGGATCGGAGTTTGATTTCTCATCTGGCTATAATATAAAGATGACTTTGACTCACCCATCAATATGTTACAGCAAGTTCACTGAAGCAATATAATCGCATGAGTTGAGGTAAAAGTATGGTACGGCCAACTAACAAATTGCAATTATCAATAACTGCAGTTTCCTACGATTTACAAAGCTTGCTTAAAAGGCCAGTCAATTTTATCTCTTCTTTCTTTAGAACCTCTCATCGGTAGGTAATTATTCTTTAAAACATTAATTTTTTGCTGTTCCTCCCATGATGATTTGCAATGTTTGCTTAAGATTCATTTGTACATTTCTTTCTTCTGTCTCCCACAGTGAGTAACTCACCTCCTGACTCTCCACAGCCTGTCCACCACCTACAAGGCACAAGTCGGGAGTGTGGTGGAATACTCCCCACTTGCCTGGATGAGCGCAGCTCCAACAACACTCAAGAAGCTTCACACTGTCAAAGCAGCCAGCTTGATTGGCAGCCTATCTACCAATTTAAACATTCTCTTCCTCCATCGCACTGCAGGAGCTCACCGAAGTTCCTTAGGCAACACCTTCCAAACCCATGACTACTACCATCTAGAAGGGCAAGGGCAGCAGATACCTGGGAACACCATCAAGTTCCCCTCCAAGCCACTCACTATCCTAACTTGGAGATTTTTTTTAAATAAAAACCCTACAGTGCAGAAAGAGGCCATTTGGCCCATCGAGTCTGCACCGAACACAATCCCACCCAGACCCTACCCCCATACCCCTACATATTAACCCACTAATCCCTCGAACATACACATCTCAGGACACTAAGGGGCAATTTTAGCATGGCCAATCAACCTAACCTGCACATCTTTGGACTGTGGGAGGAAACCGGAGCACCCGGAGGAAACCCACGCAGACACGAGGAGAATGTGCAAACTCCACACAGACAGTCGCCGTTGCTTCACTGGCACTGGGTCAAAATCCCAGAATTCCCTCCCGAACAGCACAGTGGGTGCACCGACACCACATGGATTGCAGCAGTTCGAGAAGGCAGCTCACCACCAGCTTCTCAAGGGCAATTCGGGGAGGGCAATACATGCTAGGCCTATCCAGCGACGCCCACGTCCTGTGAATGAATAAATAAATATTTAATTTTTTTCACTCTCTGTTGTTTTATGACCAGAATATATATTCTGCTTGCTTCTCTTACAGGGGATTTGTAATTCTGGCTCGTGTTACACAGACAAAGTTTTTCACTGACAAATATCTAGTGTCAGCACCTAAAGCTGGCCATAAGCCCAGCAGCCTGACTGATTCTGGCTGTGGTGAACAACAAGGTGCCCAACTTGGCCAACGTTAGCGAAAATATCAGGCCCAGCAATCACACACATAACTCCTCTCAAAAGAATACCATTAGCTCACAAACATTTAATTAATTATATAAATTGTATGGCCAAAAAAAAACTTCAGCTTTAACCCTTATTTGTTGCCTCATGTCAGAGTTATTTGTAAATTCTCAGTACAATCTGGATGTTACTGTCTCCCTGGAAGCAGGATGAATTAAAGTTTATTGATCAGTGTCACAAGTCAGCTTACATTAACACTGCAATGAAGTTACTGTGAAAATCCCCTAGTCGCCACACTCCAGCACACGTTCAGGTACACTGAGGGAGAATTTAGCATGGCCAATGCACCTAATCAGCACGTCTTTCTGACTGTGGGAGGAAACCAGAGCATCCGGAGGAAGCCTATGCAGACACGGGGAGAACGTGCTGACTCTGCACAGACTGTGACCCAAGCCGGGAATCAAATCTGGGTACCTGGCGCTGAGGCAGCAGTGCTAACCACTGTGCCACCCATGGGTGCTATGTATTTCACGAGGGTGTCATCTTTGCTTCAGCTGCGAGCACTCTTGTTTCTGAATCGGAAGGTTGTCGGTTCAATTTTCACCGCAGAGACTTTAGAAGAATATGCAGGTTTGGATTCATTGGGGGAAGGCAGGAGGAGGCTTTTCTGGCTTGTAAACACTGGCTGGGCTGAATGGCTGTTCCTGTGTTATAAATCTACAGAGTTCAGATGATGCAACTCTCCCACACACTGGGTGGGATTTTCCCCTCCCGCCCACCACGGGAATCGTAGCGGGCAGGACACAGACCATTCAAATGGACGGCATGGTGGCACAGTGGTTAGCACTGCTGCCTCACAGCTCCAGAGGCCTGGGTTCGATTCCCGGCTTGGGTCACTGTCTGTGTGGAGTTTGCACATTCTCTCCGTGTCTGTGTGGATTTCCTTCGAGTGCTCCGGTTTCCCCCCACAGTCCAAAGATGTGCTGGTTAGGTGCATTGGCCGTGCGAAATTGCCCCATAGTATCCCGGGCTGTGTAGGTTAGAGGGATTAGCGGGGTAAATATGTAGGGTTACGGGGATAGGGCCTGGATGGAATTGTTGTCGGCGCAGACTCGATGGGCCGAGTGGCCTCCTCCTGCACTGTAAGGATTCTATGGTTTCTATTCTATGGAGCTCGGGTGGAGTTTTCCGGTCTTAGGGCGAGCACAGCCAGAAAATCCCTCCCACAAATTCTGAGTAGCTGGAGCTCAGTGGTTGCTTCACATGATGTGGATTGTGGGCTCCAGGGGCTGGATTATATGGAACACTGTGGTTCCCCCCAACCACCCGCCCCCAGTTTAAAAGCCATCAAGAAGCCCACCCAGCCGAAGAACGCTGCCCAGCAGCTATTTCATTAATAGACAGGAAGCGAGATTTCTACCCCTCAGGGACTGGAAGGTCCGCCTCTGGGAGTTGCTGACCATTCAACCAGCCAGACAGTGTCAGTAGTGTCCCCCAGAGCAGTGGCCACTGCTGGTACTGCATCCCTTGAAGAAGCAATTAAGAACAAAGAAAATTACCACTCAGGAACAGGCCCTTCGGCCCTCCAAGCCTGCAGCGACCATGCTACCCAACTGAACTCAAACCTCCTACCCTTCCCGGGATCATATTCCTCTATTCCCATCATATTCATGTATTTGTCAAAACGACCCTTAAAAGTCACTGTCGTATCTGCTTCCACTGCCTCCCCCAGCAACAAGTTCCAGGCACCCACCACCTTCTGTGTAAAAAACTTGCCTCATACATCTCCTTTAAACCTTGCCCCTTGCACCTTAAACCTATGCCCCCTAGTAATTGACTCTTCCACCCTAGGAAAAAGCTTCTGACTATCCATTCTGTTCATGCCTCTCATAATCTTGTAGACTGCTATCAGGAACAATGGTGCCCAACGTGAGGCATGAACCCACGACCCTGAGATTAAGAGTCTCATGCTCTACCGACTGGGCTAGCCGGGCATGAGTTAGCACTGCTTCAGAACTTTGCAAATGTTTGGAGGTCTTGCCGTACCCTGGTGAGGGAGGGGGTGGGGAAGTCTCAGGTTTGTGAGCTCATGGAGGGAGGGGCATAACATCTAGAGTGTGAGGGGGGCATCTGATGGGCTTAGGGAGCCTATTGAAGAGCACACCCCCATCACCACCAGCCCACATAAGAAAAACTGTCTGGCTGGTAGTGCTTGGAATGGGCCTCTTCTGACACCGGTTAAATGCCAGGGATGGCAGGATGAGATCCTTTCATTAAGTGGGTAATATTAGCTCGATGGTGGGTGAGCCAGCCAGCACCAATTCTGCTGCTGGAAGCTGTGGTGGGGATAGGGTGGGCGGTCAGTGATGGCCTACTGGACTTTAAGTGACCCCTCACCTTTGGACCTGCTGGCATGGGAGTGTAAAATTGAGCCCCAGGTATTGCAACAACAAAAACTAACACTCACAATGCAAATCCCTATTCCATACACACAATTTTTTCTGAGCAGTTGGAAATCCCCCAGATTCAGCGGCAATCTCCAACTCAAGCCCCAGGCCCCAAACAGGAAAGTGGGCCTATGTGGGCAGCACGGTGGCACAGTGGTTAGCACTGCTGCCTCACAGTGCCAAGGACTCGGGTTCACTTCCCGGCTTGGGTCACTGTCTGTGTGGAATGTGCATGTTCTCCCTGTGTCTGCGTGGGTTTCCTCCGGGTGCTCTGGTTTCCTCCCACAGTCTGAAAGATGTGCTGGTTAGGTGCATTGGCCATGATAAATTCTCCCTCAGTGTACCCCAGCAGGTGCCGGAGTGTGGGGACAAGGGTAACTTCATTGCAGTGTTAATGTAAGCCTACTTGTGACTAATAAATAAACTTTATATGGGGGAATAATGCTTTGCAATGTATTTTTCAGAATGGAATAACTTTTAATTGTAATTTCTGGGTGTACACATCCACCATGAGTCTCCACAGCTATGAAGAAAATTATTTGAGCAATTCTAATTGTTCTTTTTGTGCTACTTGCTGGGTCATAAATGGGAGTTTTAGACCCTCTGATCCAAGCAGCCTGTCCCACAATAAATTGAGAAGGCTGTTTAGTTTACTGCTTTAACAATCTGTTCCTCCTTTGATCCAGTCATAAAATCTGACATTTGTTGGGTAATTTTCTCTTCATCTTCGTTCAGTTGATTACCTGGAAGTTGTGCAGTTTCTATAACAGGCTGTTCATGGATAGAGAGGGGATGGTGATAATTATGGTGTCATATCGTTACACACAATAACTGCAGCATCCTTTAAAGGGGTTCGAGTCTGGATGGATGCACGCTAGATGTAAGATTTATAACTATAACTGTGCATGTAATACAAAATAAATTGATGTGGGATTAATTTACATTATTAAATTAGAGACTCTAGTTCACTGGATCTGTTGGGATATGAGATCAAAGAAAATCACTTCCTGATGGATCAGAATTACTCCATAGCAATGCACTGTGAATTTACTTATCACATACTCAAATATAGCTACAGTTAATCATTTCAGTGTCTCGTAAGTCATGGTAAATGTAAATGCATCAGTTCCAAAAGATATTTTAGAATTTACACCATTGTTTCAAGCAGTAATATTGTTTTCAGGATTATCACATTCTCCTGTTACAAAGACTAAAGGATGGTCCAATTATTTGGAATGTAAATCTATCAGCTTATGTAAAAATAGGAACTTTTTTTTGGTTTCTGCTGCATTGATGTCATGATGCAAATGGCAAGATTCTTGTCAATAGTTGGCTAACAGTCAAAGGAGTCTGACAGAATTACTGCAGCCAGAGTCTGCTGCCTTCATGTAGGACATCTCGGTCATTCAAATAGGCACATCCACCACATTTGCAGCCTCTGCAGATACATGAGCAGTTTCAACATCCTGCACAAACACACACTCACTTTTAGTCTCTTACAAATTTCATAATCTCGTACACATACACATCCACTTTCATGCACGCACACAAGTACACACACTTTCACGCACGCACACACACACTTTTTCACACACACATGTACACACTTTCACACACACATGTACACCCACTTTCACAGTATACACACATATACACAAATTCAAACACAAACAAGTACACACATTCAATCCAAGGTCTACAGCTCTCAGTAGGTGGGAGTCCTGAGCACCTACAATGTCACCCCTCTCCCCACCTTCCCGTGGCCTTGAGTGGCACATGATGCACTGGGCCTTCCCGCAGGGAGGAGAAGCGGGGGTGGAGGAGGGGTGTGGGCAGCAAGACCAAGAGTTCAGTGGGTTCTTCATTCATCCAGGGACACCCAGGAGCCCGCCAGCAACCCTGCATGGGTTTGCTTGTCGCGTTACATGCATGATGAGGCCACCCTGCCAGTTGCTGGGCTAATACAAATGGCAGCGGGGTGAGGGCCCTAAGTCGGCATTAAGTATCTGCTTAACGGCCTCTATTGGTGGCAAAGCCTCCCTGCCACAAACTTAATCGAAGTGGAGATGGGAAGACGACAGGATGTCCACTCACCTCCTGGTTAAATATCCCCCACACCAAATCCACCTTGGGAGCAGGACAGAACATTCTGGCCAATGGAATTGTTCAGTTGGATACTGTTGTCCAAGCTCTGCAATTCCATGTTGATAGAGTTTGTGCTTCTCTGGGAATAGTGTCTGTCTTGTTTAATTTTTTACCCAGTAGAAGTGTGAGATATCATTACTCCGCAGGGCTCACAAATAGTTTTTCACAGCTGGAATCTATTATATTCATTCTCAGGATGTGGGCATTGCTGAAGTGTTCTTTTGTGACGTGGGCCTGAATCTTACACCCCACTCGGGAGTTGGCTGGTAGGTAGGGAGGATGTGTAAGATCAGGTGGGATGGCAGGGCCTCATGTCAATCATGCTGGAATTTTGCCAGTGGCAGGGTATGTACACGTATCACAGAATCACAGAATCCTACAGTGCAGAAGGAGGCCATTTGGCCCATTGAGTCTGCACCAACCACAATCCCATCCAGGCCCTATCCCTACCACCCCATAACCCCAGGCATTTACCCTGCTAGTCTCCCTGACACTAAGGGGCAATTTAGCATGGCCAATCAACCAAACCCGCATGTCTTTCGGACTGTGGGAGGAAACCGGAGCATCCGTAGGAAACTCATGCAGACACGGAGAGAATGTGCAAACTCCACACAGACAGTGACCCGAGGCCAGGAATTGAACCCAGGTCCCTGGCACTGTGAGGTAGCAGTGCTATCCACTGTGCCACCGTGCCGCCCCGTAGCGAGGCTAACAGGTAAGCTCAGACGGCTTTCCTATGGGCTGGTGGTGATTTTCCCCACCTGGCCACCCAATTGTGGCCCATAACCTCTCGCTGAGTCCTGGCTGATTGGCCTCAATGAAGTCACCTTGATGTCTGGCCTCCAGTGATAAACCTCGTGGGAGACAGGCTGCAGTACCAGCAGTGGCCACCACAACCTGGGCCAACTGACAGCCCGATGGCCGCAAGGTTAGGTTGAGGGCTACCTGTCAATGCAGAGCTGGGCTCGCCACTGACCTTTCAGCAGAGGGGCAGGATGTGTTGGAGCCAGTACCTGTGCATTAAGTTCCGGCCATTGACTCATTTGGATTTTTCTCTTTGCATCCTGCATCCAAGGTCTCACTTCCATATTTTTGAAACTTGCCTTTTTTTGTGGCTGTTAACCTTTAAAGATTTCCCAATCCTCTTGTTTCCTACCAATCTCTGCCCCTTTGTATGCATTTTCTTTCAATTTGATGCCCTCCTTTATTTCCTTAGTTATCCATGGCTGATTATCCCTTTTCCCACAGTCCTTCCTTATCACTGGTATATACTTTTGTTGAGCACTGTGAAAAATTGCTTCGAAAGTCTTCCACTGTTCCTCAATTGTCCCACCATAAAGTCTTTGCTCCTAGTCTACCTTAGCCCACTCCTCCTTCATCCCAATACACTGGTATTGGATTTTATCTTCTCACTCAATCAGTATTTTAAATTCAACCATACTGTGATCGCTTCTTCCGAGAGGATCCCTAACTGTAAGATCATTAATTATTCCTGTCCCATCACACACAGGACCAGATCTAGGATAGTTTGCTCCCTCGTAGGTTCCATTACATACTGTTCGAGGAAACTATCATGGATACACTCAATGAACTCCTCCTCTCGGGTGCCTTGATCAACCTGGTTTGACCAATCAACATGTAGATTAAAATCCCCCATGATATTTGCTGTACCATTTTTACATGCATCAGTTATTTCTTTGTTAATTTCTCGCCCCACCGTGATATTATTATTTGGTGGCTTATAGACTACGCCTATCAGTGACTTTTTCTCCTTACTATTTCTAATTTCCACCCAAATGGATTCAACTTTTTTCTCCATGGAACCTATATCATCTCTCACTACTGCCCTGATCAATTCTGTTTCTCTTTATAGTGAATAAGGTGAGCTTGCTTACAAAAATAACCTGCGCCTGGGCTTGAGATGAGTGTTTCTACTTGCTCGGTCAAGCTGTTTAATACATTATTGTTAAGTGGTGGTGATTGTTTTTCTTGATATGACCTTATCAAGTTTTGTCTGGCCGAGCTACTTCACATTTGATCCTATGTTTATGAATTTTTATCTTGTTATAATTTGACTAGAATTCTGACCTCAAAGCAACTTTTACAACTGCACCACAGAAAGCATTCTTTCTGGTTGTATCACAGCTTGGTAAGGCTCCTGCTCTGTCCAAGACTGCAAGAAACTATAAAGGTTCGTGAACGAAGCTCAGTCCATCACTCAAACCAGCCTCCCACCTATTGATTCCGTCTGCACTTCCCGTTGCCTTGGAAAAGCAGCCAGCATAATCAAGGACCCCACTCACCCCAAACATACCCTCTTCCACCTTCTTCCATCAGGAAAAAGATACAAAAGTCTGAGGAAACTTACCAAACCGATTCAAGAACAGCTTCTCCCCTATTGCCTTCAGACTTCTGAATGGATCTACAATGGATCGAACACTACATTCTGCACTCTCTCCTTTTCTTCTCTATGAACGGTATGCTTTGTATAGCATGCAAGAAATAATACTTTTCACTGTATACTAACACATGTGACAATAATAAATCAAATCAAATCAAGATGTTGCTGTAGTTCTGCTGGTGTCACTTAATCCAGACACTGCTGTCAGAGATTAGGGATTCCATAAAATGTAATGTAACATTACAGCTGGGGCCTTATCCCTGGCATCCTGGAAAATATGAGCCCCTCAAACAACATTACAAAAAGCTGATTATTTAGGCATTATCACATTATCGCTGTTTGTACCAATTAGCTGCCAGCTTCCTAACCCTACAACAGTGATGACACAAACTATTTCATTGGTTTTATAGCATTTTGAGGCATCAAATGGTCATACCAAGATTCAGATCAATGTTACAACAAGCTTAAAGTGATACAGGAGGACAAGGATCAGGCAGGATAGCCCATCGACAGACTATTCTCAGGAAAAGAAAAGCAAAGAAAGAGTTCGATTTTGACCTCAGGATGTTCCAGATTGTGATGTGGCAGTAAACAAAGTACTTTAGAAGAGAGGCAAACATTGAGATGATCGGATTTTATCCTTCAACCCCGTGCCCCATACTATAGGCATCCAATCGCCCCCTCACTCACACAAAGTGACTCCTCCCTCCCTCACTCAGTGACTCCTCCCTCCCTCCCTCACTCAGTGACTCCTCCCGCCCTCCCTCACTCAGTGACTCCCCCTCCCTCCCTCACTCAATGACTCCTCACTCCCTCACTCAGTGACTCCTCCCTCCCTCACTCACAGTGACTCTTCCCTCACTCAGTGACTCCTCCCTCACTCAATGACTCCTCACTCCCTCACTCAGTGACTCCCTCCCTCACTCACAGTGGCTCCTCCCTCACTCAGTGACTCCTCCCTCACTCACTCAGTGACTCCTCCCTCCCTCACTCACTCAGTGACTCCCCTCTCCCTCCCTCACTCAGTGACTCCTCCCGCCCTCCCTCACTCAGTGACTCCCCCCTCCCTCCCTCACTCAATGACTCCTCACTCCCTCACTCAGTGACTCCTCCCTCCCTCACTCAGTGACTCCTCCCTCACTCAATCAGTGATTCCTCCCTCTCACTCAGTGACTCCTCCCTCCCTCACTCACTCAGTGACTCCTCCCTCCCTCACTCACTCAGTGACTCCCCCACCCTCACTCACTCAGTGACTCCTCCCTCGCTCACTCAGTGACTCCTCCCTCCCTCACTCACTCAGTGACTCCCCCCTCCCTCCCTCACAGTGACTCCTCCCTCACTCAGTGACTCCTCCCTCCCTCACTCAGTGACTCCTCCCTCCCACTCAATGACTCCTCCCTCCTTCACAGTGACTCCTCCCTCACTCTCAGTGATTCCTCCCTCCCGCTCTCTGTGCTCAATGCTGGAACTTGCTTCATCGACTGGCTCCAATTGTGGGCGCTGGGAAGATGAATCAGCCTGACCCCACCGTGACCCGGAGCCCGGGGCCACATACTGTACATCCGGGGCTGTGGGAGGCGCGGGAAAGGCCAGAGAACCGTTAAACTGCCGGTGAGAGCGCGCGAAACAAATACCCCCCAATAAATATCCGGGGGGGGGGTAAATACCAGTGGGGGGGGTAAATACCGGGGGGGGGGAAGTAAATACCGGGGGGGGGTAAATACCGGGGGGGGGTAAATACCGGGGGGGGGGGGTAAATACCGGGGGGGGGGGGGTAAATACCGGGGGGGGGGGGGGGTAAATACCGGGGGGGGGGGGGGTAAATACCGGGGGGGGGGGGGGGGGGGGGGTAAATACCGGGGGAGGGGGGGTAAATACCGGGGGGGGGGGGGTAAAATACCGGGGGGGGGGGTAAATACCGGGGGGGGGGGTAAATACCGGGGTTGG